>NW_027043440.1:0-102879 GCF_036013475.1 Columba livia
TCTTTCTTTCTTTCTTCTTTCTTTCTTTCTTCTTTCTTTCTTTCTTCTTTCTTTCTTCTTTCTTTCTTTCTTCTTTCTTTCTTCTTTCTTTCTTCTTTCTTTCTTCTTTCTCTTTCTTCTTTCTTCTGTCTTCTTTCTTCGTTCTTCTTTCTTTCTTCTTTCTTTCTTCTTACTTCTTTCTTTCTTTCTTCTTTCTTTCTTCTTCATATCTTCTTTCTTACTTCTTTCTTTCTTCTTTCTTTCTTTCTTCTTTCTTTCTTCTTTCTTTCTTCTTTCTTTCTTCTTTCTTTCTTCTTTCTTTCTTACTTCTTTCTTTCTTCCTTCTTTCTTTTCTTCTTCTTTCTTTCTTCTTCTTTCTTTCTTCTTTCTTCTTCTTCTTTCTTTCTTTCTTCTTTCTTCTCTTCTTTCTTCTTTCTTCCTTCTTTCTTCTTTCTTTCTTCTTTCTTCTTTCTTTCTTCTTTCTTTCTTTCTTCTTTCTTTCTACTTTCTTTCATTATTTCTTCTTTCTTACTTTCTTCTTTCTTTCTTCTTTCTTTCTTCTTTCTTTCTTCTTTCTTTCTTTCGTCTTTCTTTCTTCTTTCTTTCTTCTTTTTTTCTTAATTCTTTCTTTCTTCTTCTTTCTTCTTTCTTTCTTCATTCTTTCTTTTCTTCTTTCTTTCTTTCTCATTTCTTTCTTCTTTCTTTCTTCTTTCTTTCTTTCTTCTTTCTTTCTTTCTTCTTTCTTTCTTCTTTCTTTCTTATTTCTTTCTTCTTTCATTCTTTCTTCTTTCTTTCTTCTTTCTTTCTTCTTTCTTTCTTTCTTCTTTCTTTCTTATTTCTTTCTTCTTCCTTTCTTTCTTCTTTCTTTCTTCCTTCTTTCTTTCTTTCTTCTTTCTTTCTTTCTTCTATCTTTCTTCTTTCTTTCTTTCTTCTTTCTTATTTCATTCTTTCTTCTTTCTTTTTTCTTTATTTCTTCTTTCTTACTTCTTTCTTTCTTCTTTCTTTCTTCTTTCTTTCTTCTTTCTTTCATTCTTTCTTCATTCTTTCTTTCTTCTTTCTTTCTTCTTTCTTTCTTCTGTCTTTCTTCTTTCTTTCTTTCTTCTTTCTTTCTTCTCTCTTGTTTCTTTATTCTTTCTTTCTTCCTTCTATTGTTCTTCATTGTTTCTTCTTTCTTTCTTTCTTCTTTCTTTCTTCTTTCTTTCTTCATTCATTCTTCTTTCTTTCTTCTTTCTTTCTTCTTTCATTCTTCTTTCTTTCTTCTTTCTTTCTTCTTTCTTTCTTTCTTCTTTCTTTTTTCTTTCTTTCTTTCTTTCTTTCTTTCTTTCTTTCTTTCTTTCTTTCTTTCTTTCTTTCTTTCTTTCTTTCTTTCTTTCTTTCTTTCTTTCTTTCTTTCTTTCTCCCTTTCTTTCTTTCTTTCTTTCTTTCTTCTGTCTTCTTCTGTCTTCTTATGTCTTTCTTCTCTCTTTCTTCTTGCTTTCTTCTTTGTTTCTTCTTTCCTCTTTCTTTCTTCTCTTCTCTTACTTTCTTCTTTCTTTCTTCTTTCTTCCTTCTTCATTTCTTCTTTCTTTCTCTTTTCTTCTTTCTTTCTTTTTTCTTTCTTTCTTCTTTCTTTCTTCTTTCTTCCTTCATTCTTTCTTTCTTTCTTTCTTCTTTCTTTTCTTTCCTCTTTCTTTCTTCTTTCTTTCTTCTTTTTCTTTTTTCTTTCTTTCTTCTTTCTTTCTTTCTTCTTCTTTCTTTCTTCTTTCTTTCTTCTTTCTTCTTTCTTTCTTCTTTCTTTCTTCTTTCTTTCTTTCTTCTTTCTTTCTCCTTTCTTTCATTATTTCTTCTTTCTTACTTTCTTCTTTCTTTCTTCTTTCTTTCTTTCTTCTTTCTTTCTTCTTTCTTTCTTCTTTTTTCTTAATTCTATCTTTCTTCTTTCTTTCTTTCTTCTTTCTTTCTTCATTCATTCTTTCTTCTTTCTTTCTTTTCATTTCTTTCTTCTTTCTTTCTTCTTTCTTTCTTTCTTCTTTCTTTCTTTCTTCTGTCTTTCTTCTTTCTCTCTTATTTCTTTCTTCTTTCATTCTTTCTTCTTTCTTTCTTCTTTCTTCTTCTTTCTTTCTTCTTTCGTTCTTTCTTCTTTCTTTCTTATTTCTTTCTTCTTCCTTTCTTTCTTCTTTCTTTCTTCCTTCTTTCTTCTTTCTTTCTTTCTTTCTTCTTTCTTTCTTCTTTCTTTCTTCTTTCTTTCTTCTTTCTTCTGTCTTCTTTCTTCGTTCTTCTTTCGTTCTTCTTTCTTTCTTCTTACTTCTTTCTTTCTTTCTTCTTTCTTTCTTATTCATATCTTCTTTCTTTCTTCTTTCTTTCTTTCTTCTTTCTTTCTTCTTTCTTTCTTCTTTCTTTCTTCTTTCTTTCTTCTTTCTTTCTTACTTCTTTCTTTCTTCCTTCTTTCTTTCTTTCTTCTTTCTTTCTTCTTTCTTTCTTCTTTCTTTCTTCTTTCTTTCTTTCTTTCTTCTTTCTTTCTTCTTTCTTTCTTCTTCTTTCTTTCTTCTTTCTTTCTTCTTTCTTCTTTCTTCTTTCTTTCTTCTTTCTTTCTTTCTTCTTTCTTTCTTCTTTCTTTCATTATTTCTTCTTTCTTACTTTCTTCTTTCTTTCTTCTTTCTTTCTTCTTTCTTTCTTCTTTCTTTCTTTCTTCTTTCTTTCTTCTTTCTTTCTTCTTTTTTTCTTAATTCTTTCTTTCTTCTTTCTTTCTTTCTTCTTTCTTTCTTCATTCTTTCTTTCTTCTTTCTTTCTTTCTCATTTCTTTCTTCTTCTTTCTTCTTTCTTTCTTTCTTCTTTCTTTCTTTCTTCTTTCTTTCTTCTTTCTTTTCTTATTCTTTCTTCTTTCATTCTTTCTTCTTTCTTTCTTCTTTCTTTCTTCTTTCTTTCTTTCTTCTTTCTTTCTTATTTCTTTCTTCTTCCTTTCTTTCTTCTTTCTTTCTTCCTTCTTTCTTTCTTTCTTCTTTCTTTCTTCTTCTTTCTTTCTTCTTTCTTTCTTCTTTCTTTCTTCTTTCTTATTTCATTCTTTCTTCTTTCTTTTTTCTTTATTTCTTCTTTCTTACTTCTTTCTTTCTTCTTTCTTCTTCTTTCTTTCTCTTTCTTCATTCTTTCTTCTTTCTTTCTTCTTTCTTTCTTCTTTCTTTCTTCTTTCTTTCTTCTTTCTTTCTTTCTTCTTTCTTTCTTCTCTCTTGTTTCTTTATTCTTTCTTTCTTCCTTATATTGTTCTTCATTGTTTCTTCTTTCTTCTTTCTTCTTTCTTTATTCTTTCTTTCTTCATTCATTCTTCTTTCTTTCTTCTTTCTTTCTTCTTTCATTCTTCTTTCTTTCTTCTTTCTTTCTTCTTTCTTTCTTTCTTCTTTCTTTCTTTCTTTCTTTCTTTCTTTCTTTCTTTCTTTCTTTCTCTCTTTCTTTCTTTCTTTCTTTCTTTCTTCTTTCTTTCTTCTGTCTTTCTTATGTCTTTCTTCTCTCTTTCTTCTTTCTTTCTTCTTTGTTCTTCTTTCCTCTTTCTTTCTTCGTTCTTACTTTCTTCTTTTTTTCTTCTTTCTTCCTTCTTCATTTCTTCTTTCTTTCTCTTTTCTTCTTTCTTTCTTTTTCTTTCTTTCTTCTTTCTTCTTCCTTTCTTCTTTCTTTCTTTCTTTCTTTCTTCTTTCTTTCTTCTCTCTTGTTTCTTTATTCTTTCTTTCTTCCTTCTATTGTTCTTCATTGTTTCTTCTTTCTTTCTTTCTTCTTTCTTTCTTCTTCTTTCTTACTTCTTTCTTTCTTTCTTCTTTCTTTCTTTCTTCTTCCTTTCTTTCTTCTTTCTTCTTCTTCTTTCTTTCTTCTTTCTTTCTTCTTTCTTTCTTCTTTCTTCTGTCTTCTTTCTTCGTTCTCTTTCTTTCTTCTTTCTTTCTTCTTACTTCTTTCTTTCTTTCTTCTTTCTTTCTTCTTCATATCTTCTTTCTTACTTCTTTCTTTCTTCTTTCTTTCTTTCTTCTTTCTTTCTTCTTTCTTTCTTCTTTCTTTCTTCTTTCTTTCTTCTTTCTTTCTTCTTTCTTTCTTACTTCTTTCTTTCTTCCTTCTTTCTTTCTTTCTTCTTTCTTTCTTCTTTCTTTCTTCTTTCTTTCTTCTTTCTTTCATTCTTCCTTTCTTCTTTCTTTCTTTTTTCTTTCTTTCTTCTTCTTCTTCTTCCTTTCTTCTTTCTTTCTTTCTTTCTTCTTTCTTTCTTCTCTCTTGTTTCTTTATTCTTTCTTTCTTCCTTCTATTGTTCTTCATTGTTTCTTCTTTCTTTGTTTCTTCTTTCTTTCTTCTTCTTTCTTCATTCATTCTTCTTTCTTTCTTCTTTATTTCTTCTTTCTTTCTTACTTCTTTCTTTCTTACTTCTTTCTTCTTCTTCTTTCTTTCTTTCTTCTTTCTTTCTTTCTTCTTTCTTTCTTCTTTCTTTCTTTCTCTTTCTTTCTCTTTCTTTCTTCTTTCTTTCTTCTTTCTTTCTTCTTTCTTCTGTCTTCTTTCTTCGTTCTTCTTTCTTTCTTCTTTCTTTCTTCTTACTTCTTTCTTTCTTTCTTCTTTCTTTCTTCTTCATATCTTCTTTCTTACTTCTTTCTTTCTTCTTTCTTTCTTTCTTCTTTCTTTCTTCTTTCTTTCTTCTTTCTTTCTTCTTTCTTTCTTCTTTCTTTCTTACTTCTTTCTTTCTTCCTTCTTTCTTTCTTTCTTCTTTCTTTCTTCTTCTTTCTTTCTTCTTTCTTTCTTCTTCTTTCTTCTTCTTCTTTCTTCTTTCTTTCTTCTTTCTTCTTTCTTTCTTCTTTCTTTCTTCTTTCTTCTTTCTTTCTTCTTTCTTTCTTTCTTCTTTCTTTCTACTTTCTTTCATTATTTCTTCTTTCTTACTTTCTTCTTTCTTTCTTCTTTCTTTCTTCTTTCTTTCTTCTTTCTTTCTTTCTTCTTTCTTTCTTCTTTCTTTCTTCTTTTTTTCTTAATTCTTTCTTTCTTCTTTCTTTCTTCTTTCTTTCTTCATTCTTTCTTTCTTCTTTCTTTCTTTCTCATTTCTTTCTTCTTTCTTTCTTCTTTCTTTCTTTCTTCTTCTTCTTTCTTTCTTCTTTCTTTCTTCTTCTTTCTTATTTCTTTCTTCTTTCATTCTTTCTTCTTTCTTTCTTCTTTCTTTCTTCTTTCTTTCTTTCTTCTTTCTTTCTTATTTCTTTCTTCTTCCTTTCTTTCTTCTTTCTTTCTTCCTTCTTTCTTTCTTTCTTCTTTCTTTCTTTCTTCTATCTTTCTTCTTTCTTTCTTTCTTCTTTCTTATTTCATTCTTTCTTCTTTCTTTTTTC
This sequence comes from Columba livia, assembly GCF_036013475.1. Classification (NCBI taxonomy): domain Eukaryota; kingdom Metazoa; phylum Chordata; class Aves; order Columbiformes; family Columbidae; genus Columba; species Columba livia. Next base: position 5,286 of record NW_027043440.1, read on the forward strand.
TTTATTTCTTCTTTCTTACTTCTTTCTTTCTTCTTTCTTTCTTCTTTCTTTCTTCTTTCTTTCATTCTTTCTTCATTCTTTCTTTCTTCTTTCTTTCTTCTTTCTTTCTTCTTTCTTTCTTCTTTCTTTCTTTCTCTTTCTTTCTTCTCTCTTGTTTCTTTATTCTTTCTTTCTTCCTTCTATTGTTCTTCATTGTTTCTTCTTTCTTTCTTTCTTCTTTCTTTCTTCTTTCTTTCTTCATTCATTCTTCTTTCTTTCTTCTTTCTTTCTTCTTTCATTCTTCTTTCTTTCTTCTTTCTTTCTTCTTTCTTTCTTTCTTCTTTCTTTTTTCTTTCTTTCTTTCTTTCTTTCTTTCTTTCTTTCTTTCTTTCTTTCTTTCTTTCTTTCTTTCTTTCTTTCTTTCTTTCTTTCTTTCTTTCTTTCTTTCTTTCTTTCTTTCTCCCTTTCTTTCTTTCTTTCTTTCTTTCTTCTGTCTTTCTTCTGTCTTTCTTATGTCTTTCTTCTCTCTTTCTTCTTGCTTTCTTCTTTGTTTCTTCTTTCCTCTTTCTTTCTTCCTTCTTACTTTCTTCTTTCTTTCTTCTTTCTTCCTTCTTCATTTCTTCTTTCTTTCTCTTTTCTTCTTTCTTTCTTTTTTCTTTCTTTCTTCTTTCTTTCTTTCTTCTTTCTTTCTTCCTTCTTTCTTTCTTTCTTCTTTCTTTCTTCTTTCTTCTTTCTTCTTTCTTCTTTCTTCTTTCTTTCTTTCTTCTTTCTTCTTTCTTCTTTCTTCTTTCTTTCTTCTTTCTTTCTTATTTCTTCTATCTTTCTTCTTTCTTTCTTTCTTCTTTCTTATTTCTTTCTTTCTTCTTTCTTACTTCTTTCTTTCTTCTTTCTTTCTTCTTTCTTTCTTCTTTCTTTCATTCTTCCTTTCTTCTTTCTTTCTTTTTTCTTTCTTTCTTCTTTCTTTCTTCTTCCTTTCTTCTTTCTTTCTTCTTTCTTTCTTCTTTCTTTCTTCTCTCTTGTTTCTTTATTCTTTCTTTCTTCCTTCTATTGTTCTTCATTGTTTCTTCTTTCTTTCTTTCTTCTTTCTTTCTTCTTTCTTTCTTACTTCTTTCTTTCTTTCTTCTTTCTTTCTTTCTTCTTCCTTTCTTTCTTCTTTCTTTCTTCTTTCTTTCTTTCTTCTTTCTTTCTTCTTTCTTTCTTCTTTCTTCTGTCTTCTTTCTTCGTTCTTCTTTCTTTCTTCTTTCTTTCTTCTTACTTCTTTCTTTCTTTCTTCTTTCTTTCTTCTTCATATCTTCTTTCTTACTTCTTTCTTTCTTCTTTCTTTCTTTCTTCTTTCTTTCTTCTTTCTTTCTTCTTTCTTTCTTCTTTCTTTCTTCTTTCTTTCTTCTTTCTTTCTTACTTCTTTCTTTCTTCCTTCTTTCTTTCTTTCTTCTTTCTTTCTTCTTTCTTTCTTCTTTCTTTCTTCTTTCTTTCATTCTTCCTTTCTTCTTTCTTTCTTTTTTCTTTCTTTCTTCTTTCTTTCTTCTTCCTTTCTTCTTTCTTTCTTTCTTTCTTCTTTCTTTCTTCTCTCTTGTTTCTTTATTCTTTCTTTCTTCCTTCTATTGTTCTTCATTGTTTCTTCTTTCTTTGTTTCTTCTTTCTTTCTTCTTTCTTTCTTCATTCATTCTTCTTTCTTTCTTCTTATTTCTTCTTTCTTTCTTACTTCTTTCTTTCTTACTTCTTTCTTTCTTCTTCTTTCTTTCTTTCTTCTTTCTTTCTTTCTTTCTTCTTTCTTCTTTCTTTCTTTCTTCTTTCTTTCTTCTTTCTTTCTTCTTTCTTTCTTCTTTCTTTCTTCTTTCTTCTGTCTTCTTTCTTCGTTCTTCTTTCTTTCTTCTTTCTTTCTTCTTACTTCTTTCTTTCTTTCTTCTTTCTTTCTTCTTCATATCTTCTTTCTTACTTCTTTCTTTCTTCTTTCTTTCTTTCTTCTTTCTTTCTTCTTTCTTTCTTCTTTCTTTCTTCTTTCTTTCTTCTTTCTTTCTTACTTCTTTCTTTCTTCCTTCTTTCTTTCTTTCTTCTTTCTTTCTTTCTTCTTTCTTTCTTCTTTCTTTCTTCTTTCTTTCTTTCTTTCTTCTTTCTTTCTTCTTTCTTTCTTCTTTCTTCTTTCTTTCTTCTTTCTTTCTTCTTTCTCTTTCTTTCTTCTTTCTTTCTTTCTTCTTTCTTTCTACTTTCTTTCATTATTTCTTCTTTCTTACTTTCTTCTTTCTTTCTTCTTTCTTTCTTCTTTCTTTCTTCTTTCTTTCTTTCTTCTTTCTTCTTCTTTCTTTCTTCTTTTTTTCTTAATTCTTTCTTTCTTCTTTCTTTCTTCTTTCTTTCTTCATTCTTTCTTTCTTCTTTCTTTCTTTCTCATTTCTTTCTTCTTTCTTTCTTCTTTCTTTCTTTCTTCTTCTTTCTTTCTTCTTTCTTTCTTCTTTCTTTCTTATTTCTTTCTTCTTTCATTCTTTCTTCTTTCTTTCTTCTTTCTTTCTTCTTTCTTTCTTTCTTCTTTCTTTCTTATTTCTTTCTTCTTCCTTTCTTTCTTCTTTCTTTCTTCCTTCTTTCTTTCTTTCTTCTTTCTTTCTTTCTTCTATCTTTCTTCTTTCTTTCTTTCTTCTTTCTTATTTCATTCTTTCTTCTTTCTTTTTTCTTTATTTCTTCTTTCTTACTTCTTTCTTTCTTCTTTCTTTCTTCTTTCTTTCTTCTTTCTTTCATTCTTTCTTCATTCTTTCTTTCTTCTTTCTTTCTTCTTTCTTTCTTCTTTCTTTCTTCTTTCTTTCTTTCTTCTTTCTTTCTTCTCTCTTGTTTCTTTATTCTTTCTTTCTTCCTTCTATTGTTCTTCATTGTTTCTTCTTTCTTTCTTTCTTCTTTCTTTCTTCTTTCTTTCTTCATTCATTCTTCTTCTTTCTTCTTTCTTTCTTCTTTTCATTCTTCTTTCTTTCTTCTTTCTTTCTTCTTTCTTTCTTCTTCTTTCTTTTTCTTTCTTTCTTTCTTTCTTTCTTTCTTTCTTTCTTTCTTTCTTTCTTTCTTTCTTTCTTTCTTTCTTTCTTTCTTTCTTTCTTTCTTTCTTTCTTTCTTTCTCCCTTTCTTTCTTTCTTTCTTTCTTTCTTCTGTCTTTCTTCTGTCTTTCTTATGTCTTTCTTCTCTCTTTCTTCTTGCTTTCTTCTTTGTTTCTTCTTTCCTCTTTCTTTCTTCCTTCTTACTTTCTTCTTTCTTTCTTCTTTCTTCCTTCTTCATTTCTTCTTTCTTTCTCTTTTCTTCTTTCTTTCTTTTTCTTTCTTTCTTCTTTCTTTCTTCTTTCTTCCTTCATTCTTTCTTTCTTTCTTTCTTCTTTCTTTCTTTCCTCTTTCTTTCTTCTTTCTTTCTTCTTTCTTTCTTTTTTCTTTCTTTCTTCTTTCTTTCTTTCTTCTTCTTTCTTTCTTCTTTCTTTCTTCTTTCTTCTTTCTTTCTTCTTTCTTTCTTCTTTCTTTCTTTCTTCTTTCTTTCTTCTTTCTTTCATTATTTCTCTTTCTTACTTTCTTCTTTCTTTCTTCTTTCTTTCTTTCTTCTTTCTTTCTTCTTTCTTTCTTCTTTTTTTCTTAATTCTATCTTTCTTCTTTCTTTCTTTCTTCTTTCTTTCTTCATTCATTCTTTCTTCTTTCTTTCTTTCTCATTTCTTTCTTCTTTCTTTCTTCTTTCTTTCTTTCTTCTTTCTTTCTTTCTTCTGTCTTTCTTCTTTCTCTCTTATTTCTTTCTTCTTTCATTCTTTCTTCTTTCTTTCTTCTTTCTTTCTTCTTTCTTTCTTCTTTCGTTCTTTCTTCTTTCTTTCTTATTTCTTTCTTCTTCCTTTCTTTCTTCTTTCTTTCTTCCTTCTTTCTTTCTTTCTTCTTTCTTTCTTTCTTCTTTCTTTCTTCTTTCTTTCTTCTTTCTTTCTTCTTTCTTCTGTCTTCTTTCTTCGTTCTTCTTTCTTTCTTCTTTCTTTCTTCTTACTTCTTTCTTTCTTTCTTCTTTCTTTCTTATTCATATCTTCTTTCTTTCTTCTTTCTTTCTTTCTTCTTTCTTTCTTCTTTCTTTCTTCTTTCTTTCTTCTTTCTTTCTTCTTTCTTTCTTACTTCTTTCTTTCTTCCTTCTTTCTTTCTTTCTTCTTTCTTTCTTCTTTCTTTCTTCTTTCTTTCTTCTTTCTTTCTTTCTTTCTTCTTTCTTTCTTCTTTCTTTCTTCTTCTTTCTTTCTTCTTTCTTTCTTCTTTCTTCTTTCTTCTTTCTTTCTTCTTTCTTTCTTTCTTCTTTCTTTCTTCTTTCTTTCATTATTTCTTCTTTCTTACTTTCTTCTTTCTTTCTTCTTTCTTTCTTCTTTCTTTCTTCTTTCTTTCTTTCTTCTTTCTTTCTTCTTTCTTTCTTCTTTTTTCTTAATTCTTTCTTTCTTCTTTCTTTCTTTCTTCTTTCTTTCTTCATTCTTTCTTTCTTCTTTCTTTCTTTCTCATTTCTTTCTTCTTTCTTTCTTCTTTCTTTCTTTCTTCTTTCTTTCTTTCTTCTTTCTTTCTTCTTTCTTTCTTATTTCTTTCTTCTTTCATTCTTTCTTCTTTCTTTCTTCTTTCTTTCTTCTTTTCTTTCTTCTTTCTTTCTTATTTCTTTCTTCTTCCTTTCTTCTTCTTTCTTTCTTCCTTCTTTCTTTCTTTCTTCTTTCTTTCTTTCTTCTTTCTTTCTTCTTTCTTTCTTCTTTCTTTCTTCTTTCTTATTTCATTCTTTCTTCTTTCTTTTTTCTTTATTTCTTCTTTCTTACTTCTTTCTTTCTTCTTTCTTTCTTCTTTCTTTCTTCTTTCTTTCATTCTTTCTTCATTCTTTCTTTCTTCTTTCTTTCTTCTTTCTTTCTTCTTTCTTTCTTCTTTCTTTCTTTCTTCTTTCTTTCTTCTCTCTTGTTTCTTTATTCTTTCTTTCTTCCTTATATTGTTCTTCATTGTTTCTCTTTCTTTCTTTCTTCTTTCTTTATTCTTTCTTTCTTCATTCATTCTTCTTTCTTTCTTCTTTCTTTCTTCTTTCATTCTTCTTTCTTTCTTCTTTCTTTCTTCTTTCTTTCTTTCTTCTTTCTTTCTTTCTTTCTTTCTTTCTTTCTTTCTTTCTTTCTTTCTCTCTTTCTTTCTTTCTTTCTTTCTTTCTTCTTTCTTTCTTCTGTCTTTCTTATGTCTTTCTTCTCTCTTTCTTCTTTCTTTCTTCTTTGTTTCTTCTTTCCTCTTTCTTTCTTCGTTCTTACTTTCTTCTTTTTTTCTTCTTTCTTCCTTCTTCATTTCTTCTTTCTTTCTCTTTTCTTCTTTCTTTCTTTTTTCTTTCTTTCTTCTTTCTTTCTTCTTCCTTTCTTCTTTCTTTCTTTCTTTCTTTCTTCTTTCTTTCTTCTCTCTTGTTTCTTTATTCTTTCTTTCTTCCTTCTATTGTTCTTCATTGTTTCTTCTTTCTTTCTTTCTTCTTTCTTTCTTCTTTCTTTCTTACTTCTTTCTTTCTTTCTTCTTTCTTTCTTTCTTCTTCCTTTCTTTCTTCTTTCTTTCTTCTTTCTTTCTTTCTTCTTTCTTTCTTCTTTCTTTCTTCTTTCTTCTGTCTTCTTTCTTCGTTCTTCTTTCTTTCTTCTTTCTTTCTTCTTACTTCTTTCTTTCTTTCTTCTTTCTTTCTTCTTCATATCTTCTTTCTTACTTCTTTCTTTCTTCTTTCTTTCTTTCTTCTTTCTTTCTTCTTTCTTTCTTCTTTCTTTCTTCTTTCTTTCTTCTTTCTTTCTTCTTTCTTTCTTACTTCTTTCTTTCTTCCTTCTTTCTTTCTTTCTTCTTTCTTTCTTCTTTCTTTCTTCTTTCTTTCTTCTTTCTTTCATTCTTCCTTTCTTCTTTCTTTCTTTTTTCTTTCTTTCTTCTTTCTTTCTTCTTCCTTTCTTCTTTCTTTCTTTCTTTCTTCTTTCTTTCTTCTCTCTTGTTTCTTTATTCTTTCTTTCTTCCTTCTATTGTTCTTCATTGTTTCTTCTTTCTTTGTTTCTTCTTTCTTCTTCTTTCTTTCTTCATTCATTCTTCTTTCTTTCTTCTTTATTTCTTCTTTCTTCTTACTTCTTTCTTTCTTACTTCTTTCTTTCTTTCTTCTTTCTTTCTTTCTTCTTTCTTTCTTTCTTCTTTCTTTCTTCTTTCTTTCTTTCTTCTTTCTTTCTTCTTTCTTTCTTCTTTCTTTCTTCTTTCTTTCTTCTTTCTTCTGTCTTCTTTCTTCGTTCTTCTTTCTTTCTTCTTTCTTTCTTCTTACTTCTTTCTTTCTTTCTTCTTTCTTTCTTCTTCATATCTTCTTTCTTACTTCTTTCTTTCTTCTTTCTTTCTTTCTTCTTTCTTTCTTCTTTCTTTCTTCTTTCTTTCTTCTTTCTTTCTTCTTTCTTTCTTACTTCTTTCTTTCTTCCTTCTTTCTTTCTTTCTTCTTTCTTTCTTTCTTCTTTCTTTCTTCTTTCTTTCTTCTTTCTTTCTTTCTTCTTTCTTTCTTCTTTCTTTCTTCTTTCTTCTTTCTTTCTTCTTTCTTTCTTCTTTCTTCTTTCTTTCTTCTTTCTTCTTTCTTCTTTCTTTCTACTTTCTCTTCATTATTTCTTCTTTCTTACTTTCTTCTTTCTTTCTTCTTTCTTTCTTCTTTCTTTCTTCTTTCTTCTTTCTTCTTTCTTTCTTCTTTCTTTCTTCTTTTTTTCTTAATTCTTTCTTTCTTCTTTCTTTCTTCTTTCTTTCTTCATTCTTTCTTTCTTCTTTCTTTCTTTCTCATTTCTTTCTTCTTTCTTTCTTCTTTCTTTCTTTCTTCTTTCTTTCTTTCTTCTTTCTTTCTTCTTTCTTTCTTATTTCTTTCTTCTTTCATTCTTTCTTCTTTCTTTCTTCTTTCTTTCTTCTTTCTTTCTTTCTTCTTTCTTTCTTATTTCTTTCTTCTTCCTTTCTTTCTTCTTTCTTTCTTCCTTCTTTCTTTCTTTCTTCTTTCTTTCTTCTTCTATCTTTCTTCTTTCTTTCTTTCTTCTTTCTTATTTCATTCTTTCTTCTTTCTTTTTTCTTTATTTCTTCTTTCTTACTTCTTTCTTTCTTCTTTCTTTCTTCTTTCTTTCTTCTTTCTTTCATTCTTTCTTCATTCTTTCTTTCTTCTTTCTTTCTTCTTTCTTTCTTCTTTCTTTCTTCTTTCTTTCTTTCTTCTTTCTTTCTTCTCTCTTGTTTCTTTATTCTTTCTTTCTTCCTTCTATTGTTCTTCATTGTTTCTTCTTTCTTTCTTTCTTCTTTCTTTCTTCTTTCTTTCTTCATTCATTCTTCTTTCTTTCTTCTTTCTTTCTTCTTTCATTCTTCTTTCTTTCTTCTTTCTTTCTTCTTTCTTTCTTTCTTCTTTCTTTTTCTTTCTTTCTTTCTTCTTTCTTTCTTTCTTTCTTTCTTTCTTTCTTTCTTTCTTTCTTTCTTTCTTTCTTTCTTTCTTTCTTTCTTTCTTTCTTTCTTTCTTTCTTTCTTTCTCCCTTTCTTTCTTTCTTTCTTTCTTTCTTCTGTCTTTCTTCTGTCTTTCTTATGTCTTTCTTCTCTCTTTCTTCTTGCTTTCTTCTTTGTTTCTTCTTTCCTCTTTCTTTCTTCCTTCTTACTTTCTTCTTTCTTTCTTCTTTCTTCCTTCTTCATTTCTTCTTTCTTTCTCTTTTCTTCTTTCTTTCTTTTTTCTTTCTTTCTTCTTTCTTTCTTCTTTCTTCCTTCATTCTTTCTTTCTTTCTTTCTTCTTTCTTTCTTTCCTCTTTCTTTCTTCTTTCTTTCTTCTTTCTTTCTTTTTTCTTTCTTTCTTCTTTCTTTCTTTCTTCTTCTTTCTTTCTTCTTTCTTTCTTCTTTCTTCTTTCTTTCTTCTTTCTTTCTTCTTTCTTTCTTTCTTCTTTCTTTCTTCTTTCTTTCATTATTTCTTCTTTCTTACTTTCTTCTTTCTTTCTTCTTTCTTTCTTTCTTCTTTCTTTCTTCTTTCTTTCTTCTTTTTTTCTTAATTCTATCTTTCTTCTTTCTTTCTTTCTTCTTTCTTTCTTCATTCATTCTTTCTTCTTTCTTTCTTTCTCATTTCTTTCTTCTTTCTTTCTTCTTTCTTTCTTTCTTCTTTCTTTCTTTCTTCTGTCTTTCTTCTTTCTCTCTTATTTCTTTCTTCTTTCATTCTTTCTTCTTTCTTTCTTCTTTCTTTCTTCTTTCTTTCTTCTTCTTCGTTCTTTCTTCTTTCTTTCTTATTTCTTTCTTCTTCCTTTCTTTCTTCTTTCTTTCTTCCTTCTTTCTTTCTTTCTTCTTTCTTTCTTTCTTCTTCTTTCTTCTTTCTTTCTTCTTTCTTTCTTCTTTCTTCTGTCTTCTTTCTTCGTTCTTCTTTCTTTCTTCTTTCTTTCTTCTTACTTCTTTCTTTCTTTCTTCTTTCTTTCTTATTCATATCTTCTTTCTTTCTTCTTTCTTTCTTTCTTCTTTCTTTCTTCTTTCTTTCTTCTTTCTTTCTTCTTTCTTTCTTCTTTCTTTCTTACTTCTTTCTTTCTTCCTTCTTTCTTTCTTTCTTCTTTCTTTCTTCTTTCTTTCTTCTTTCTTTCTTCTTTCTTTCTTTCTTTCTTCTTTCTTTCTTCTTTCTTTCTTCTTCTTTCTTTCTTCTTTCTTTCTTCTTTCTTCTTTCTTCTTTCTTTCTTCTTTCTTTCTTTCTTCTTTCTTTCTTCTTTCTTTCATTATTTCTTCTTTCTTACTTTCTTCTTTCTTTCTTCTTTCTTTCTTCTTTCTTTCTTCTTTCTTTCTTTCTTCTTTCTTTCTTCTTTCTTTCTTCTTTTTTTCTTAATTCTTTCTTTCTTCTTTCTTTCTTTCTTCTTTCTTTCTTCATTCTTTCTTTCTTCTTTCTTTCTTTCTCATTTCTTTCTTCTTTCTTTCTTCTTCTTTCTTTCTTCTTTCTTTCTTTCTTCTTTCTTTCTTCTTTCTTTCTTATTTCTTTCTTCTTTCATTCTTTCTTCTTTCTTTCTTCTTTCTTTCTTCTTTCTTTCTTTCTTCTTTCTTTCTTATTTCTTTCTTCTTCCTTTCTTTCTTCTTTCTTTCTTCCTTCTTTCTTTCTTTCTTCTTTCTTTCTTTCTTCTTTCTTTCTTCTTTCTTTCTTCTTTCTTTCTTCTTTCTTATTTCATTCTTTCTTCTTTCTTTTTTCTTTATTTCTTCTTTCTTACTTCTTTCTTTCTTCTTTCTTTCTTCTTTCTTTCTTCTTTCTTTCATTCTTTCTTCATTCTTTCTTTCTTCTTTCTTTCTTCTTTCTTTCTTCTTTCTTTCTTCTTTCTTTCTTTCTTCTTTCTTTCTTCTCTCTTGTTTCTTTATTCTTTCTTTCTTCCTTATATTGTTCTTCATTGTTTCTTCTTTCTTTCTTTCTTCTTTCTTTATTCTTTCTTTCTTCATTCATTCTTCTTTCTTTCTTCTTTGTTTCTTCTTTCATTCTTCTTTCTTTCTTCTTTCTTTCTTCTTTCTTTCTTTCTTTCTTTCTTTCTTTCTTTCTTTCTTTCTTTCTTTCTTTCTTTCTTTCTCTCTTTCTTTCTTTCTTTCTTTCTTTCTTCTTTCTTTCTTCTGTCTTTCTTATGTCTTTCTTCTCTCTTTCTTCTTTCTTTCTTCTTTGTTTCTTCTTTCCTCTTTCTTTCTTCGTTCTTACTTTCTTCTTTTTTTCTTCTTTCTTCCTTCTTCATTTCTTCTTTCTTTCTCTTTTCTTCTTTCTTTCTTTTTTCTTTCTTTCTTCTTTCTTTCTTCTTTCTTTCTTCTTTCATTCTTTCTTCTTTCTTTCTTCTTTCTTTCTTCTTTCTTACTGATTTCTTACTTCTTTCTTTCTCTCTTATTTCTTTCTTCTTTCTTTCATTCTTTCTTCTGTCTTTCTGTCTTCTTTTTTCTTTCTTTCTTTCTTTCTTCTTTCTTCCTTCATTCTTTCTTTCTTTCTTTCTTTCTTCTTTCTTTCTTTCCTCTTTCTTTCTTCTTTCTTTCTTCTTCTTTCTTTTTTCTTTCTTTCTTCTTTCTTTCTTTCTTCTTCTTTCTTTCTTCTTTCTTTCTTCTTTCTTTCTTCTTTCTTCTTTCTTTCTTCTTTCTTTCTTCTTTCTTTCTTTCTTCTTTCTTTCTTCTTTCTTTCATTATTTCTTCTTTCTTACTTTCTTCTTTCTTTCTTCTTTCTTTCTTCTTTCTTTCTTTCTTTCTTCTTTCTTTCTTCTTTCTTTCTTCTTTTTTTCTTAATTCTATCTTTCTTCTTTCTTTCTTTCTCCTTTCTTTCTTCATTCTTTCTTTCTTCTTTCTTCTTTCTTTCTTTCTCATTTCTTTCTTCTTTCTTTCTTCTTTCTTTCTTCTTTCTTTCTTATTTCTTTCTTATTTCTTTCTTCTTTCATTCTTTCTTCTTTCTTTCTTCTTTCTTCTTCTTTCTTTCTTCTTTCTTTCTTTCTTCTTTCTTTCTTATGTCTTTCTTCTTCCTTTCTTTCTTCTTACTTTCTTTCTTCTTTCTTTCTTCTTTCTTTCTTCTTTCTTTCTTCTTTCTTTCTTCTTTCTTTCTTTCTTCTTTCTTTCTTCTTTCTCTTTTCTTCTTTCTTCTTTCTTCTTTCTTCTTTCTTCTTTCTTCTTTCTTCTTTCTTCTTTCTTCTTTCTTCTTTCTTCTTTCTTCTTTCTTCTTTCTTTCTTTCTTCTTTCTTTCATTCTTCTTTCTTTCTTTCTTTCTTTCTTTCTTTCTTTCTTTCTTTCTTTCTTTCTTTCTCTCTTTCTTTCTTTCTTTCTTTCTTTCTTCTTTCTTTCTTCTGTCTTTCTTATGTCTTTCTTCTCTCTTTCTTCTTGCTTTCTTCTTTGTTTCTTCTTTCCTCTTTCTTTCTTCGTTCTTACTTCTTCTTTTTTTCTTCTTTCTTCCTTCTTCATTTCTTCTTTCTTTTTCTTTCTTCTTTCTTTCTTTTTTCTTTCTTTCTTCTTTCTTTCTTCTTTCTTTCTTTCTTCTTTCTTTCTTATTTCTTTCTTATTTCTTTCTTCTTTCATTCTTCTTCTTTCTTTCTTCTTTCTTTCTTCTTTCTTTCTTCTTTCTTTCTTTATTCTTTCTTTCTTCTTTCTTCTTTTCTTCTTTCTTCTTTCTTCTTTCTTCTTTCTTCTTTCTTCTTTCTTCTTTCTTCTTTCTTCTTTCTTCTTTCTTTCTTTCTCTTTCTTCTTTCTTCTTTCTTTCTTTCTTTCTTTCTTTCTTTCTTTCTTTCTTTGTCTCTTTCTTTCTGTCTTTCTTTCTTTCTTCTTTCTTTCTTCTGTCTTTCTTATGTCTTTCTTCTCTCTTTCTTCTTGCTTTCTTCTTTGTTTCTTCTTTCCTCTTCTTTCTTCGTTCTTACTTTCTTCTTTTTTTCTTCTTTTCCTTCTTCTTCTTTCTTCTTCTCTTTTCTTCTTTCTCTTCTTTTCTTTCTTTCTTCTTTCTTTCTTCTTCTTTCTTCTTTCTTTCTTCTTTCATTCTTTCTTCTTCTTTCTTCTTTCTTTCTTCTTTCTTTCTGATTTCTTACTTCTTTCTTTCTCTCTTCTTTCTTTCTTCTTTCTTTCATTCTTTCTTCTGTCTTTCTGTCTTCTTTTTTCTTTCTTTCTTTCTTTCTTCTTTCTTCTTCATTCTTTCTTTCTTTCTTTCTTTCTTCTTTCTTCTTTCCTCTTTCTTTCTTCTTTCTTTCTTCTTTCTTCTTTTTTCTTTCTTTCTTCTTTCTTCTTTCTTCTTTCTTTCTTTCTTTCTTTCTTCTTTCTTTCTTCTTTCTTCTTTCTTTCTTCTTTCTTTCTTCTTTCTTTCATTATTTCTTCTTTCTTACTTTCTTCTTTCTTTCTTCTTTCTTTCTTCTTTCTTCTTTCTTTCTTCTTTCTTTCTTCTTTCTTTCTTCTTTCTTTCTTCTTTTTTTCTTAATTCTATCTTTCTTCTTTCTTTCTTTCTTCTTTCTTTCTTCATTCTTTTTTCTTCTTTCTTTCTTCTTCTTTCTTCTTTCTTTCTTTCTTCTTTCTTTCTTATTCTTTCTTATTTCTTTCTTCTTTCATTCTTTATTCTTTCTTTCTTCTTTCTTTCTTCTTTCTTTCTTCTTTCTTTCTTATTCTTTCTTCTTCCTTCTTTCTTCTTACTTTCTTTCTTCTTTCTTTCTTCTTTCTTTCTTCTTCTTTCTTCTTTCTCTTTCTTCTTTCTTCTTTCTTCTTTCTTCTTTCTTCTTTCTTCTTTCTTCTTTCTTCTTTCTTCTTTCTTCTTTCTTCTTTCTTCTTTCTTCTTTCTTCTTTCTTCTTTCTTCTTTCTTCTTTCTTTCTTCTTTCTTTCTTATTTCTTCTATCTTTCTTCTTTCTTTCTTTCTTCTTTCTTATTTCTTTCTTTCTTCTTTCTTTTTTCTTTATTTCTTCTTTCTTACTTCTTTCTTTCTTCTTTCTTTCTTCTTTCTTTCTTCTTTCTTTCATTCTTTCTTTCTTCTTTCTTTCTTTTTTCTTTCTTTCTTCTTTCTTTCTTCTTCCTTTCTTCTTTCTTTCTTTCTTTCTTCTTTCTTTCTTCTCTCATTGTTTCTTTATTCTTTCTTTCTTCCTTCTATTGTTCTTCATTGTTTCTTCTTTCTTTCTTTCTTCTTTCTTTCTTCATTCTTTCTTTCTTCTTTCTTTCTTTCTCATTTCTTTCTTCTTTCTTTCTTCTTTCTGTCTTTCTTCTTTCTTTCTTTCTTCTTTCTTTCTTCTTTCTTTCTTCTTTCTTTCTTCTTATTTCTTTCTTCTTTCTTTCTATTTCTTTCTTCTTCCTTTCTTCTTCTTTCTTTCTTCCTTCTTTCTTTCTTCTTCTTACTTTCTTTCTTCTTTCTTTCTTCTTTCTTTCTTCTTTCTTTCTTCTTTCTCTTTCTTCTTTCTTCTTTCTTCTTTCTTCTTTCTTCTTTCTTCTTTCTTCTTTCTTCTTTCTTCTTTCTTCTTTCTTCTTTCTTCTTTCTTCTTTCTTTCTTCTTTCTTTCTTATTTCTTCTATCTTTCTTCTTTCTTTCTTTCTTCTTTCTTATTTCTTTCTTTCTTCTTTCTTTTTTCTTATTTCTTCTTTCTTACTTCTTTCTTTCTTCTTTCTTTCTTCTTTCTTTCTTCTTTCTTTCATTCTTTCTTTCTTCTTTCTTTCTTTTTTCTTTCTTTCTTCTTTCTTTCTTCTTCCTTTCTTCTTTCTTTCTTTCTTTCTTCTTTCTTTCTTCTCTCTTGTTTCTTTATTCTTTCTTTCTTCCTTCTATTGTTCTTCATTGTTTCTTCTTTCTTTCTTTCTTCTTTCTTTCTTCTTTCTTTCTTCATTCATTCTTCTTTCTTTCTTCTTTCTTTCTTCTTTCTTTCTTACTTCTTTCTTTCTTTCTTCTTCCTTTCTTTCTTCTTTCTTTATTTCTTCTTTCTTTCTTTCTTCTTTCTTTCTTCTTCATATCTTCTTTCTTACTTCTTTCTTTCTTCTTTCTTTCTTTCTTCTTTCTTTCTTCTTTCTTTCTTCTTTCTTTCTTCTTTCTTTCTTCTTTCTTTCTTACTTCTTTCTTTCTTCCTTCTTTCTTTCTTCTTCTTTCTTTCTTCTTTCTTTCTTTCTTCTTTCTTTCTTCTTTCTTTCTTCTTTCTTCTTTCTTTCTTCTTTCTTTCTTCTTTCTTTTCTTCTTTCTTCTTTCTTTCTTCTTTCTTTCATTATTTCTTCTTTCTTTCTTTCTTCTTTCTTCTTTCCTTCTTATTTCTTTCTTTCTTTTTTCTTTCTTCTTTCTTTCTTCTTCCTTCATTCTTTTTCTTCTATCTTTCTTTCTTCTTCTTTCTTTCTTCTTTCTTTCTTCTTTCTTCATTCTTTCTTCTTTCTTTCTTTCTTCTTTCATTTTTCTTTCTTTCTTTTTTCTTTCTTCTTTCTTTCTTTCTCTTTCTTTCCTCCTTCTTTCTTTCTTCTTTCTTTCTTCTTTCTTTCTTCTTTCTTCTTCCTCTTTTCTTCTTTCTTTCTTCTCTCTTCTTCCTTCTTCTTTCTTTCTTCTTTCTTTCTTTCTTCTTTCTTTCTTCTTTCTTTCTTCTTTCTTTCTTCTTTCTTTCTTCTTTCTTTCTTTCTTCTTTCTTTCTTCTTTCTTTCATCTTTCTTTCTTTTTTCTTTCTTTCTTATTTCTTCTTCTCCTTTCTTTCTTCTTTCTTTCTTCCTTCTTTCTTTCTTTCTTCTTTATTTCTTCTTTCTTTCTTGTTTTTTCTTTCTTCTTTCTTTCTTCTTCCTTCCTTACTTTTTCTTCTATCTTTCTTTCTTTCTTCTTTCTTTCTTCCTCTTTCTTTCTTCTTTCTTTCTTCTTTCTTCTTCTTTCTTTCTTCTTCTTTCTTCTTTCTTTCTTCTTTCTTTCTTCTTTCTTTTTTCTTTCTTCTTTCTTTCTTCTTCCGTCCTTCTTTTTTCTTCTATCTTTCTTTCTTTCTTCTTGCTTTCTTTCTTCTTTCTTTCTTCTTTCTTTCTTTCTTTTTTTTTCTTTCTTTCTTCTTTCTTTCTTTCTTTCTTCTTTCTTTTTTTCTTTCTATCTTTCTTTCTTCTTCTTTCTTCTTTCTTTCTTCTTTCATTCTTCTTTCTTTCTTATTTCTTTCTTTCTTTCTTCTTTCTTTCTTCTTTCTTTCTTCTTCTTTCTTCTTTCTTTCTTCTTCCTTCCTACTCTTTTCTTCTATCTTTCTTTCTTCTTTCTTTCTTTCTTCTTTCATTCTTCTTTCTTTCTTCTTTCATTCTACTTTCTTTCTTCTTTCTTTCTTCTTCTTTCTTATTTCTTTCTTTCTTTCTTTCTTTCTTCTTTCTTTCTTCTTTCTTTCTTCTTTCTTTCTTCTTTCTTTCTTCTTCCTTCCTACTCTTTTCTTCTTTCTTTCTTTCTTCTTTCTTTCTTCTTTCTTTCTTTCTTTCTTCTTTCTTTCTTTCTTCTTTCTTTCTTTCTTTCTTCTTTCTTTCTTTCTTCTTTCTTATTTCTTTCTTTCTTCTTTCTTTCTTCTTTCTTTCTTCTTTCTTACTTCTTTCTTAATTCTTTCTTTCTTTCTTCTTTCTTTCTTCTTTCTTTCTTTCTTCTTTCTTTCTTCTCTCTTGTTTCTTTATTCTTTCTTTCTTCCTTCTATTGTTCTTCATTGTTCTTCTTTCTTTCTTTCTTCTTTCTTTCTTCTTTCTTTCTTCATTCATTCTTCTTCTTTCTTCTTTCTTTCTTCTTTCATTCTTCTTTCTTTCTTCTTTCTTTCTTCTTTCTTCTTTCTTCTTTCTTTTTTCTTTCTTTCTTTCTTTCTTTCTTTCTTTCTTTCTTTCTTTCTTTCTTTCTTTCTTTCTTTCTTTCTTTCTTTCTTTCTTTCTTTCTTTCTTTCTTTCTTTCTTTCTCCCTTTCTTTCTTTCTTTCTTTCTTTCTTCTGTCTTCTTCTGTCTTTCTTATGTCTTTCTTCTCTCTTTCTTCTTGCTTTCTTCTTTGTTTCTTCTTTCCTCTTTCTTTCTTCCTTCTTACTTTCTTCTTTCTTTCTTCTTTCTTCCTTCTTCATTTCTTCTTTCTTCTCTTTTCTTCTTTCTTTCTTTTTTCTTTCTTTCTTCTTTCTTCTTCTTTCTTCCTTCATTCTTTCTTTCTTTCTTTCTTCTTTCTTTCTTTCCTCTTTCTTTCTTCTTTCTTTCTTCTTTCTTTCTTTTTTCTTTCTTTCTTCTTTCTTTCTTTCTTCTTCTTTCTTTCTTCTTTCTTTCTTCTTTCTTCTTTCTTTCTTCTTTCTTTCTTCTTTCTTCTTTCTTCTTTCTTTCTTCTTTCTTTCATTATTTCTTCTTTCTTACTTTCTTCTTTCTTTCTTCTTTCTTTCTTTCTTCTTTCTTTCTTCTTTCTTTCTTCTTTTTTTCTTAATTCTATCTTTCTTCTTTCTTTCTTTCTTCTTTCTTTCTTCATTCATTCTTTCTTCTTTCTTTCTTTCTCATTTCTTTCTTCTTTCTTCTTCTTTCTTTCTTTCTTCTTTCTTTCTTTCTTCTGTCTTTCTTCTTTCTCTCTTATTTCTTTCTTCTTTCATTCTTTCTTCTTTCTTTCTTCTTTCTTTCTTCTTTCTTTCTTCTTTCGTTCTTTCTTCTTTCTTTCTTATTTCTTTCTTCTTCCTTTCTTTCTTCTTCTTTCTTCCTTCTTTCTTTCTTTCTTCTTTCTTTCTTTCTTCTTTCTTTCTTCTTCTTTCTTCTTTCTTTCTTCTTTCTTCTGTCTTCTTTCTTCGTTCTTCTTCTTTCTTCTTTCTTTCTTCTTACTTCTTTCTTTCTTTCTTCTTTCTTTCTTATTCATATCTTCTTTCTTTCTTCTTTCTTTCTTTCTTCTTTCTTTCTTCTTTCTTTCTTCTTTCTTTCTTCTTTCTTTCTTCTTTCTTTCTTACTTCTTTCTTTCTTCCTTCTTTCTTCTTTCTTCTTTCTTTCTTCTTTCTTTCTTCTTTCTTTCTTCTTTCTTTCTTTCTTCTTCTTTCTTTCTTCTTTCTTTCTTCTTCTTTCTTTCTTCTTTCTTTCTTCTTTCTTCTTTCTTCTTTCTTTCTTCTTTCTTTCTTTCTTCTTTCTTTCTTCTTTCTTTCATTATTTCTTCTTTCTTACTTTCTTCTTTCTTTCTTCTTTCTTTCTTCTTTCTTTCTTCTTTCTTTCTTTCTTCTTTCTTCTTTCTTTCTTCTTTTTTTCTTAATTCTTTCTTTCTTCTTTCTTTCTTTCTTCTTTCTTTCTTCATTCTTTCTTCTTCTTTCTTTCTTTCTCATTTCTTTCTTCATTCTTTCTTCTTTCTTTCTTTCTTCTTTCTTTCTTTCTTCTTTCTTTCTTCTTTCTTTCTTATTTCTTTCTTCTTTCATTCTTTCTTCTTTCTTTCTTCTTTCTTTCTTCTTTCTTTCTTTCTTCTTTCTTTCTTATTTCTTTCTTCTTCCTTTCTTTCTTCTTTCTTTCTTCCTTCTTTCTTTCTTTCTTCTTTCTTTCTTTCTTCTTTCTTTCTTCTTTCTTTCTTCTTTCTTCTTCTTTCTTATTTCATTCTTTCTTCTTTCTTTTTTCTTTATTTCTTCTTTCTTACTTCTTTCTTTCTTCTTTCTTCTTCTTTCTTTCTTCTTTCTTTCATTCTTTCTTCATTCTTTCTTTCTTCTTTCTTTCTTCTTTCTTTCTTCTTTCTTTCTTCTTTCTTTCTTTCTTCTTTCTTTCTTCTCTCTTGTTTCTTTATTCTTTCTTTCTTCCTTATATTGTTCTTCATTGTTTCTTCTTTCTTTCTTTCTTCTTTCTTTATTCTTTCTTTCTTCATTCATTCTTCTTTCTTTCTTCTTTCTTTCTTCTTTCATTCTTCTTTCTTTCTTCTTTCTTTCTTCTTTCTTTCTTTCTTCTTTCTTTCTTTCTTTCTTTCTTTCTTTCTTTCTTTCTTTCTTTCTCTCTTTCTTTCTTTCTTTCTTTCTTTCTTCTTTCTTTCTTCTGTCTTTCTTATGTCTTTCTTCTCTCTTTCTTCTTTCTTTCTTCTTTGTTTCTTCTTTCCTCTTTCTTCTTCGTTCTTACTTTCTTCTTTTTTTCTTCTTTCTTCCTTCTTCATTTCTTCTTTCTTTCTCTTTTCTTCTTTCTTTCTTTTTCTTTCTTTCTTCTTTCTTTCTTCTTTCTTTCTTCTTTCATTCTTTCTTCTTCTTTCTTCTTTCTTTCTTCTTTCTTACTGATTTCTTACTTCTTTCTTTCTCTCTTATTTCTTTCTTCTTTCTTTCATTCTTTCTTCTGTCTTTCTGTCTTCTTTTTCTTTCTTTCTTTCTTTCTTCTTTCTTCCTTCATTCTTTCTTTCTTTCTTTCTTTCTTCTTTCTTTCTTTCCTCTTTCTTTCTTCTTTCTTTCTTCTTTCTTCTTTTTCTTTCTTTCTTCTTTCTTTCTTTCTTCTTTCTTTCTTCTTTCTTTCTTCTTTCTTTCTTCTTTCTTCTTTCTTTCTTCTTTCTTTCTTCTTTCTTTCTTTCTTCTTTCTTTCTTCTTTCTTTCATTATTTCTTCTTTCTTAATTTCTTCTTTCTTTCTTCTTTCTTTCTTCTTTCTTTCTTTCTTTCTTCTTTCTTTCTTCTTTCTTTCTTCTTTTTTTCTTAATTCTATCTTTCTTCTTTCTTTCTTTCTCCTTTCTTTCTTCATTCTTTCTTTCTTCTTTCTTTCTTTCTCATTCTTTCTTCTTTCTTTCTTCTTTCTTTCTTCTTTCTTCTTATTTCTTCTTATTTCTTTCTTCTTTCATTCTTTCTTCTTTCTTTCTTCTTTCTTTCTTCTTTCTTTCTTCTTTCTTTCTTTCTTCTTTCTTTCTTATGTCTTTCTTCTTCCTTTCTTTCTTCTTACTTTCTTTCTTCTTTCTTTCTTCTTTCTTTCTTCTTTCTTTCTTCTTTCTTTCTTCTTTCTTTCTTTCTTCTTTCTTTCTTCTTTCTCTTTTCTTCTTTCTTCTTTCTTCTTTCTTCTTTCTCTTTCTTCTTTCTTCTTTCTCTTTCTTCTTTCTTCTTTCTTCTTTCTTCTTTCTTCTTCTTTCTTTCTTCTTTCTTTCATTCTTCTTTCTTTCTTTCTTCTTTCTTTCTTTCTTTCTTTCTTTCTTTCTTTCTTTCTCTCTTTCTTTCTTTCTTTCTTTCTTTCTTCTTTCTTTCTTCTGTCTTTCTTATGTCTTTCTTCTCTCTTTCTTCTTGCTTTCTTCTTTGTTTCTTCTTTCCTCTTTCTTTCTTCGTTCTTTACTTTCTTCTTTTTTCTTCTTTCTTCCTTCTTCATTTCTTCTTTCTTTTTCTTTTCTTCTTTCTTTCTTTTTTCTTTCTTTCTTCTTTCTTTCTTCTTTCTTTCTTTCTTCTTTCTTTCTTATTTCTTTCTTATTTCTTTCTTCTTTCATTCTTTCTTCTTTCTTTCTTCTTTCTTTCTTCTTTTCTTTCTTCTTCTTTCTTTATTCTTTCTTTCTTCTTTCTCTTTTCTTCTTTCTTCTTTCTTCTTTCTTCTTTCTTCTTTCTTCTTTCTTCTTTCTTCTTTCTTCTTTCTTTCTTTCTTCTTTCTTTCTTTCTTCTTTCTTTCTTTCTTTCTTTCTTTCTTTCTTTCTTTCTTTGTCTCTTTCTTTCTTTCTTCTTTCTTTCTTCTTTCTTTCTTCTGTCTTTCTTATGTCTTTCTTCTCTCTTTCTTCTTGCTTTCTTCTTTGTTTCTTCTTTCCTCTTTCTTTCTTCGTTCTTACTTTCTTCTTTTTTTCTTCTTTCTTCCTTCTTCATTTCTTCTTTCTTTCTCTTTTCTTCTTTCTTTCTTTTTTCTTTCTTTCTTCTTTCTTTCTTCTTTCTTCTTCTTTCATTCTTTCTTCTTTCTTTCTTCTTTCTTTCTTCTTCTTTCTGATTTCTTACTTCTTTCTTTCTCTCTTCTTTCTTTCTTCTTTCTTTCATTCTTTCTTCTGTCTTTCTGTCTTCTTTTTCTTTCTTTCTTTCTTTCTTCTTTCTTCCTTCATTCTTCTTTCTTTCTTCTTTCTTCTTTCTTTCTTTCCTCTTTCTTTCTTCTTTCTTTCTTCTTTCTTTCTTTTTTCTTTCTTTCTTCTTTCTTTCTTTCTTCTTCTTTCTTTCTCTTTCTTTCTTCTTTCTTTCTTCTTTCTTCTTTCTTTCTTTCTTTCTTCTTTTCTTTCATTATTTCTTCTTTCTTACTTTCTTCTTTCTTTCTTCTTTCTTTCTTCTTTCTTTCTTTCTTTCTTCTTTCTTTCTTCTTTCTTTCTTCTTTCTTTCTTCTTTTTTTCTTAATTCTATCTTTCTTCTTTCTTCTTTCTTCTTTCTTTCTTCATTCTTTCTTTCTTCTTTCTTCTTTCTCATTTCTTTCTTCTTTCTTTCTTCTTTCTTTCTTCTTTCTTTCTTTCTTCTTTCTTTCTTATTCTTTCTTATTTCTTTCTTCCTTTCATTCTTTATTCTTTCTTTCTTCTTTCTTTCTTCTTCTTTCTTCTTTCTTTCTTATTTCTTTCTTCTTCCTTTCTTTCTTCTTACTTTCTTTCTTCTTTCTTTCTTCTTTCTTTCTTCTTTCTTTCTTCTTTCTCTTTTCTTCTTTCTTCTTTCTTCTTTCTTTCTTCTTTCTTCTTTCTTCTTTGCTTCTTTCTTCTTTCTTCTTTCTTCTTTCTTTCTTTCTTCTTTCTTCTTTCTTCTTTCTTCTTTCTTCTTTCTTTCTTCTTTCTTTCTTATTTCTTCTATCTTTCTTCTTTCTTTCTTTCTTCTTTCTTATTTCTTTCTTTCTTCTTTCTTTTTTCTTTATTTCTTCTTTCTTACTTCTTTCTTTCTTCTTTCTTTTTCTTTCTTTCTTCTTTCTTTCATTCTTTCTTTCTTCTTTCTTTCTTTTTTCTTTCTTTCTTCTTTCTTTCTTCTTCCTTTCTTCTTTCTTTCTTTCTTTCTTCTTTCTTTCTTCTCTCTTGTTTCTTTATTCTTTCTTTCTTCCTTCTATTGTTCTTCATTGTTTCTTCTTTCTTTCTTTCTTCTTTCTTTCTTCATTCTTTCTTTCTTCTTTCTTTCTTTCTCATTTCTTTCTTCTTTCTTTCTTCTTTCTGTCTTTCTTCTTTCTTTCTTTCTTCTTTCTTTCTTCTTTCTTTCTTCTTTCTTTCTTCTTTATTTCTTTCTTCTTTCTTTCTTATTTCTTTCTTCTTCCTTTCTTTCTTCTTTCTTTCTTCCTTCTTTCTTTCTTTCTTCTTACTTTCTTTCTTCTTTCTTTCTTCTTTCTTTCTTCTTTCTTTCTTCTTTCTCTTTTCTTCTTTCTTCTTTCTTCTTTCTTCTTTCTTCTTTCTTCTTTTCTTCTTTCTTCTTTCTTCTTTCTTCTTTCTTCTTTCTTCTTTCTTTCTTCTTTCTTTCTTATTTCTTCTATCTTTCTTCTTTCTTTCTTTCTTCTTTCTTATTCTTTCTTCTTCTTTCTTTTTTCTTTATTCTTCTTTCTTACTTCTTTCTTTCTTCTTTCTTTCTCTTTCTTTCTTCTTTCTTTCATTCTTTCTTTCTTCTTCTTTCTTTTTCTTTCTTTCTTCTTTCTTTCTTCTTCCTTTCTTCTTTCTTTCTTTCTTTCTTCTTTCTTTCTTCTCTCTTGTTTCTTTATTCTTTCTTTCTTCCTTCTATTGTTCTTCATTGTTTCTTCTTTCTTTCTTTCTTCTTTCTTTCTTCTTTCTTTCTTCATTCATTCTTCTTTCTTTCTTCTTTCTTTCTTCTTTCTTTCTTACTTCTTTCTTTCTTTCTTCTTCCTTTCTTTCTTCTTTCTTTATTTCTTCTTTCTTTCTTTCTTCTTTCTTTCTTCTTCATATCTTCTTTCTTACTTCTTTCTTTCTTCTTTCTTTCTTTCTTCTTTCTTTCTTCTTTCTTTCTTCTTTCTTTCTTCTTTCTTTCTTCTTTCTTTCTTACTTCTTTCTTTCTTCCTTCTTTCTTTCTTTCTTCTTTCTTTCTTCTTTCTTTCTTTCTCTTTCTTTCTTCTTTCTTTCTTCTTTCTTCTTTCTTTCTTCTTTCTTTCTTCTTTCTTTCTTCTTTCTTCTTTCTTTCTTCTTTCTTTCATTATTTCTTCTTTCTTTCTTTCTTCTTTCTTCTTTCCTTCTTATTTCTTTCTTTCTTTTTTCTTTCTTCTTTCTTTCTTCTTCCTTCATTCTTTTTTCTTCTATCTTTCTTCTTTCTTCTTTCTTTCTTCTTTCTTTCTTCTTTCTTCATTCTTTCTTCTTTCTTTCTTTCTTCTTTCATTTTCTTTCTTTCCTTTTTCTTTCTTCTTTCTTTCTTTCTTCTTTCTTTCCTCCTTCTTTCTTTCTTCTTTCTTTCTTCTTTCTTTCTTCTTTCTTCTTCCTCTTTCTTCTTTCTTTCTTCTCTCTTTCTTCCTTCTTCTTTCTTTCTTCTTTCTTTCTTTCTTCTTTCTTTCTTCTTTCTTTCTTCTTTCTTTCTTCTTTCTTTCTTCTTCTTTCTTTCTTCTTTCTTTCTTCTTTCTTTCATCTTTCTTTCTTTTTTCTTTCTTTCTTATTTCTTTCTTCTTCCTTTCTTTCTTCTTTCTTTCTTCCTTCCTTTCTTTCTTTCTTCTTTATTTCTTCTTTCTTTCTTTGTTTTTTCTTTCTTCTTTCTTTCTTCTTCCTTCCTTACTTTTTCTTCTATCTTTCTTTCTTTCTTCTTTCTTCTTCCTCTTTCTTTCTTCTTTCTTTCTTCTTTCTTTCTTCTTTCTTTCTTCTTTCTTTCTTCTTTCTTCTTCTTTCTTTCTTCTTTCTTTTTCTTTCTTCTTTCTTTCTTCTTCCGTCCTTCTTTTTTCTTCTATCTTTCTTTCTTTCTTCTTGCTTTCTTTCTTCTTTCTTTCTTCTTTCTTTCTTTCTTTTTTTTTCTTTCTTTCTTCTTTCTTTCTTTCTTTCTTTCTTTCTTTCTTTTTTCTTTCTATCTTTCTTTCTTCTTTCTTTCTTCTTTCTTTCTTCTTTCATTCTTCTTTCTTTCTTATTTCTTTCTTTCTTTCTTCTTTCTTTCTTCTTTCTTTCTTCTTTCTTTCTTCTTTCTTTCTTCTTCCTTCCTACTCTTTTCTTCTATCTTTCTTTCTTCTTTCTTTCTTTCTTCTTTCATTCTTCTTTCTTTCTTCTTTCATTCTACTTTCTTTCTTCTTTCTTTCTTCTTTCTTTCTTATTTCTTTCTTTCTTTCTTTCTTTCTTCTTTCTTTCTTCTTTCTTTCTTCTTTCTTTCTTCTTTCTTTCTTCTTCCTTCCTACTCTTTTCTTCTTTCTTTCTTTCTTCTTTCTTTCTTCTTCTTTCTTTCTTTCTTCTTTCTTTCTTTCTTCTTTCTTTCTTTCTTTCTTCTTTCTTTCTTTCTTCTTTCTTATTTCTTTCTTTCTTCTTTCTTTCTTCTTTCTTTCTTCTTTCTTACTTCTTTCTTAATTCTTTCTTTCTTTCTTCTTTCTTTCTTCTTTCTTTCTTTCTTCTTTCTTTCTTCTCTCTTGTTTCTTTATTCTTTCTTTCTTCCTTCTATTGTTCTTCATTGTTTCTTCTTTCTTTCTTTCTCTTTCTTTCTTCTTTCTTTCTTCATTCATTCTTCTTTCTTTCTTCTTTCTTTCTTCTTTCATTCCTCTTTCTTTCTTCTTTCTTTCTTCTTTCATTCTACTTTCTTTCTTCTTTCTTTCTTCCTTCTTTCTTTCTTCTTTCTTTCTTTCTTTCTTCTTTCTTTCTTCGTATTCTTTTCTTCTTCTGTTCTTTCTTTATTTCTTCTTTCTTTCTTTCTTCTTTCTTTCTTCTTTCATTCTTCTTTCTTTCTTATTTCTTTCTTTCTTCTTTCTTTCTTGTTTCTTTCTTCTTTCTTTCTTTCTTCTTTCTTTCTTCATTCTTTCTTTCTTTCTTCTTTCTTTCGTCTTTCTTTCTTCTTTCTTTCTTCTTCCTTCCTTCTCTTTTCTTCTATCTTTCTTTCTTCTTTCTTTCTTTCTTCTTTCATTCTTCTTTCTTTCTTCTTTCTTTCTTCTTCATTCTACTTTCTTTCTTCTTTCTTTCTTCTTTCTTTCTTTCTTTTTTCTTTCTTCTTTCTTTCTTCTTCCTTCCCTCTTTTTTCTTCTATCTTTTTTTCTTTCTTCTTTATTCCTTCTTTCTTTCTTTCTTTCTTTCTTTCTTTCCTTCTTTCTTTCTTTCTTTCTTTCTTTCTTTCTTTCTTTCTTTCTTTCTTCTTTCTTTCTTTCTTCTTTATTTCTTTCTTCTTTCTTTCTTTCTTCTTTCTTTCTTCTTTCTTTCTTTCTTCTTTCTTTCTTCTTTCTTTCTTCTTTCTTCTTTCTCTTTCTTCGTTCTTCTTTCTTTCTTCTTTCTTTCTTCTTTCTTCTTTCTTTCTTCTTTCTTTCTTCTTTCTTTCTTCTTTCTTTCTTCTGTCTTTCTTCTGTCTTTCTTCTTTCTCTCTTCTTTCTTTCTTCTTTTCTCTTTCTTTCTTCTTTCTTATTTTCTTCTTTCTTTCTTCTTTCTTCCTTCTTCATTTCTTCTTTCTTTATTCTGTATTCTTTCTTTCTTCTTTCTTTCTTTATTTCTTCTTTCTTTCTTCTTTCTTTCTTCTTTCTTCTTTCTTTCTTATTTCTTTCTTTCTTTTTTCTTTCTTCTTTCTTTCTTCTTCCTTCCTTCTTCTTTCTTCTATCTTTCTTTCTTCCTTCTTTCTTTCTTCTTTCTCTCTTCTTTCTTTCTTCTTTCTTTCGTCTTTCTTTCTTCTTAATTTCTTCTTTCTTCTCTCTTTCTTTCTTTTTTCTTTCTTCTTTCTTTCTTCTAACTTCCTTCTTTTTTCTTCTATCTTTCTTTCTTTCTTCTTTCTTTCTTCTTTCTTTCTTCTTTCTTTCATTCTTTCTTCTTTCTTTCTTCTTTCTTTCTTCTTTCTTTCTTCTTTCTTTCTTATTTCTTACTTCTTTCTTAATTCTTTCTTTCTCTCTTCTTTCTTTCTTCTTTCTTTCATTCTTTCTTCTGTCTTTCTGTCTTCTTTTTTCTTTCTTTCTTTCTTTCTTCTTTCTTCCTTCATTCTTTCTTTCTTTCTTTCTTTCTTCTTTCTTTCTTTCTTTCTTTCCTCTTTCTTTCTTCTTTCTTTCTTCTTTCTTTCTTTCTTCTTTCTTTCTTCTTTATTTCATCCTTCTTTCTTTCTTTCTTCTTTCTTTTTTCTTTCTTTCATTCTTTCTTCTTTCTTTCTTCTTTCTTCTTTCTTTCTATCTTCTTTCTTTCTTCTTTCTTTCTTCTTTCTTTCTTCTTTCTTTCTTCTTCATTCTTTCTTTTTTCTTTCTTCTTTCTTTCTTCTTCCTTCCCTCTTTTTTCTTCTATCTTTTTTTCTTTCTTCTTTATTCCTTCTTTCTTTCTTTCTTTCTTTCTTTCTTTCTTTCTTTCTTTCTTTATTTCTTTCTTTCTTTCTTTCTTTCTTTCTTTCTTTCTTCTTTCTTTCTTCTTTATTTCTTTCTTCTTTCTTTCTTTCTTCTTTCTTTCTTCTTTCTTTCTTTCTTCTTTCTTTCTTCTTTCTTTCTTCTTTCTTCTTTCTTCTTTCTTCGTTCTTCTTTCTTTCTTCTTTCTTTCTTCTTTCTTCTTTCTTTCTTCTTTCTTTCTTCTTTCTTTCTTCTTTCTTTCTTCTGTCTTTCTTCTGTCTTTCTTCTTTCTCTCTTCTTTCTTTCTTCTTTTCTCTTTCTTTCTTCTTTCTTATTTTCTTCTTTCTTTCTTCTTTCTTCCTTCTTCATTTCTTCTTTCTTTATTCTGTATTCTTTCTTTCTTCTTTCTTTCTTTATTTCTTCTTTCTTTCTTCTTTCTTTCTTCTTTCTTCTTTCTTTCTTATTTCTTTCTTTCTTTTTTCTTTCTTCTTTCTTTCTT
Source organism: Columba livia (assembly GCF_036013475.1). Classification (NCBI taxonomy): domain Eukaryota; kingdom Metazoa; phylum Chordata; class Aves; order Columbiformes; family Columbidae; genus Columba; species Columba livia. Next base: position 30,394 of record NW_027043440.1, read on the forward strand.
CTTCCTTCCTTCTTCTTTCTTCTATCTTTCTTTCTTCCTTCTTTCTTTCTTCTTTCTCTCTTCTTTCTTTCTTCTTTCTTTCGTCTTTCTTTCTTCTTAATTTCTTCTTTCTTTCTTCTTTCTTTCTTTCTTTTTTCTTTCTTCTTTCTTTCTTCTAACTTCCTTCTTTTTTCTTCTATCTTTCTTTCTTTCTTCTTTCTTTCTTCTTTCTTTCTTCTTTCTTTCATTCTTTCTTCTTTCTTTCTTCTTTCTTTCTTCTTTCTTTCTTCTTTCTTTCTTCTTTCTTACTTCTTTCTTAATTCTTTCTTTCTCTCTTCTTTCTTTCTTCTTTCTTTCATTCTTTCTTCTGTCTTTCTGTCTTCTTTTTTCTTTCTTTCTTTCTTTCTTCTTTCTTCCTTCATTCTTTCTTTCTTTCTTTCTTTCTTCTTTCTTTCTTTCTTTCTTTCCTCTTTCTTTCTTCTTTCTTTCTTCTTTCTTTCTTTCTTCTTTCTTTCTTCTTTATTTCATCCTTCTTTCTTTCTTTCTTCTTTCTTTTTTCTTTCTTTCATTCTTTCTTCTTTCTTTCTTCTTTCTTCTTTCTTTCTTTCTTCTTTCTTTCTTCTTTCTTTCTTCTTTCTTTCTTCTTTCTTTCTTCTTTCATTCTTTCTTTTTTCTTTCTTCTTTCTTTCTTCTTCCTTCCCTCTTTTTTCTTCTATCTTTTTTTCTTTCTTCTTTATTCCTTCTTTCTTTCTTTCTTTCTTTCTTTCTTTCTTTCTTTCTTTCTTTCTTTCTTTCTTTCTTTCTTTCTTTCTTTCTTTCTTCTTTCTTTCTTTCTTCTTTATTTCTTTCTTCTTTCTTTCTTTCTTCTTTCTTTCTTCTTTCTTTCTTTCTTCTTTCTTTCTTCTTTCTTTCTTCTTTCTTCTTTCTTCTTTCTTCGTTCTTCTTTCTTTCTTCTTTCTTTCTTCTTTCTTCTTTCTTTCTTCTTTCTTTCTTCTTTCTTTCTTCTGTCTTTCTTCTGTCTTTCTTCTTTCTCTCTTCTTTCTTTCTTCTTTTCTCTTTCTTTCTTCTTTCTTATTTTCTTCTTTCTTTTTTCTTTCTTCCTTCTTCATTTCTTCTTTCTTTATTCTGTATTCTTTCTTTCTTCTTTCTTTCTTTATTTCTTCTTTCTTTCTTCTTTCTTTCTTCTTTCTTCTTTCTTTCTTATTTCTTTCTTTCTTTTTTCTTTCTTCTTTCTTTCTTCTTCCTTCCTTCTTCTTTCTTCTATCTTTCTTTCTTCCTTCTTTCTTTCTTCTTTCTCTCTTCTTTCTTTCTTCTTTCTTTCGTCTTTCTTTCTTCTTAATTTCTTCTTTCTTTCTTCTTTCTTTCTTTCTTTTTTCTTTCTTCTTTCTTTCTTCTAACTTCCTTCTTTTTTATTCTATCTTTCTTTCTTTCTTCTTTCTTTCTTCTTTCATTCTTTCTTCTTTCTTTCTTCTTTCTTCTTTCTGTCTTTCTTCTTTCTTTCTTCTTTCTTTCTTCTTTCTTTCTTCTTTCTTTCTTCTTTCATTCTTTCTTCTTTCTTTCTTCTTTCTTTCTTCTTTCTTTCTTTCTTCTTTCTTTCTTATTTCTTTCTTCTTCCTTTCTTTCTTCTTTCTTTCTTCCTTCTTTCTTTCTTTCTTCTTTCTTTCTTTCTTCTTTCTTTCTTCTTTCTTTCTTCTTTCTTTCTTCTTTCTTCTTTCTTTCTTATTTCTTCTATCTTTCTTCTTTCTTTCTTTCTTCTTTCATATTTCATTCTTTCTTCTTTCTTTTTTCTTTATTTCTTCTTTCTTACTTCTTTCTTTCTTCTTTCTTTCTTCTTTCTTTCTTCTTTCTTTCATTCTTTCTTCATTCTTTCTTTCTTCTTTCTTTCTTTATTTCTTCTTTCTTTCTTCTTTCTTTCTTCTTTCTTCTTTCTTTCTTATTTCTTTCTTTCTTTTTTCTTTCTTCTTTCTTTCTTCTTCCTTCCTTCTTCTTTCTTCTATCTTTCTTTCTTCCTTCTTTCTTTCTTCTTTCTCTCTTCTTTCTTTCTTCTTTCTTTCGTCTTTCTTTCTTCTTAATTTCTTCTTTCTTTCTTCTCTCTTTCTTTCTTTTTTCTTTCTTCTTTCTTTCTTCTAACTTCCTTCTTTTTTCTTCTATCTTTCTTTCTTTCTTCTTTCTTTCTTCTTTCTTTCTTCTTTCTTTCATTCTTTCTTCTTTCTTTCTTCTTTCTTTCTTCTTTCTTTCTTCTTTCTTTCTTCTTTCTTACTTCTTTCTTAATTCTTTCTTTCTCTCTTCTTTCTTTCTTCTTTCTTTCATTCTTTCTTCTGTCTTTCTGTCTTCTTTTTTCTTTCTTTCTTTCTTTCTTCTTTCTTCCTTCATTCTTTCTTTCTTTCTTTCTTTCTTCTTTCTTTCTTTCTTTCTTTCCTCTTTCTTTCTTCTTTCTTTCTTCTTTCTTTCTTTCTTCTTTCTTTCTTCTTTATTTCATCCTTCTTTCTTTCTTTCTTCTTTCTTTTTTCTTTCTTTCATTCTTTCTTCTTTCTTTCTTCTTTCTTCTTTCTTTCTTTCTTCTTTCTTTCTTCTTTCTTTCTTCTTTCTTTCTTCTTTCTTTCTTCTTTCATTCTTTCTTTTTTCTTTCTTCTTTCTTTCTTCTTCCTTCCCTCTTTTTTCTTCTATCTTTTTTTCTTTCTTCTTTATTCCTTCTTTCTTTCTTTCTTTCTTTCTTTCTTTCTTTCTTTCTTTCTTTCTTTATTTCTTTCTTTCTTTCTTTCTTTCTTTCTTTCTTTCTTTCTTTCTTTCTTCTTTCTTTCTTCTTTATTTCTTTCTTCTTTCTTTCTTTCTTCTTTCTTTCTTCTTTCTTTCTTTCTTCTTTCTTTCTTCTTTCTTTCTTCTTTCTTCTTTCTTCTTTCTTCGTTCTTTCTTTCTTCTTTCTTTCTTCTTTCTTCTTTCTTTCTTCTTTCTTTCTTCTTTCTTTCTTCTTTCTTTCTTCTGTCTTTCTTCTGTCTTTCTTCTTTCTCTCTTCTTTCTTTCTTCTTTTCTCTTTCTTTCTTCTTTCTTATTTTCTTCTTTCTTTCTTCTTTCTTCCTTCTTCATTTCTTCTTTCTTTATTCTGTATTCTTTCTTTCTTCTTTCTTTCTTTATTTCTTCTTTCTTTCTTCTTTCTTTCTTCTTTCTTCTTTCTTTCTTATTTCTTTCTTTCTTTTTTCTTTCTTCTTTCTTTCTTCTTCCTTCCTTCTTCTTTCTTCTATCTTTCTTTCTTCCTTCTTTCTTTCTTCTTTCTCTCTTCTTTCTTTCTTCTTTCTTTCGTCTTTCTTTCTTCTTAATTTCTTCTTTCTTTCTTCTTTCTTTCTTTCTTTTTTCTTTCTTCTTTCTTTCTTCTAACTTCCTTCTTTTTTCTTCTATCTTTCTTTCTTTCTTCTTTCTTTCTTCTTTCTTTCTTCTTTCTTTCATTCTTTCTTCTTTCTTTCTTCTTTCTTTCTTCTTTCTTTCTTCTTTCTTTCTTCTTTCTTACTTCTTTCTTAATTCTTTCTTTCTCTCTTCTTTCTTTCTTCTTTCTTTCATTCTTTCTTCTGTCTTTCTGTCTTCTTTTTTCTTTCTTTCTTTCTTTCTTCTTTCTTCCTTCATTCTTTCTTTCTTTCTTTCTTTCTTCTTTCTTTCTTTCTTTCTTTCCTCTTTCTTTCTTCTTTCTTTCTTCTTTCTTTCTTTCTTCTTTCTTTCTTCTTTATTTCATCCTTCTTTCTTTCTTTCTTCTTTCTTTTTTCTTTCTTTCATTCTTTCTTCTTTCTTTCTTCTTTCTTCTTTCTTTCTTTCTTCTTTCTTTCTTCTTTCTTTCTTCTTTCTTTCTTCTTTCTTTCTTCTTTCATTCTTTCTTTTTTCTTTCTTCTTTCTTTCTTCTTCCTTCCCTCTTTTTTCTTCTATCTTTTTTTCTTTCTTCTTTATTCCTTCTTTCTTTCTTTCTTTCTTTCTTTCTTTCTTTCTTTCTTTCTTTCTTTCTTTCTTTCTTTCTTTCTTTCTTTCTTCTTTCTTTCTTTCTTCTTTATTTCTTTCTTCTTTCTTTCTTTCTTCTTTCTTTCTTCTTTCTTTCTTTCTTCTTTCTTTCTTCTTTCTTTCTTCTTTCTTCTTTCTTCTTTCTTCGTTCTTCTTTCTTTCTTCTTTCTTTCTTCTTTCTTCTTTCTTTCTTCTTTCTTTCTTCTTTCTTTCTTCTGTCTTTCTTCTGTCTTTCTTCTTTCTCTCTTCTTTCTTTCTTCTTTTCTCTTTCTTTCTTCTTTCTTATTTTCTTCTTTCTTTTTTCTTTCTTCCTTCTTCATTTCTTCTTTCTTTATTCTGTATTCTTTCTTTCTTCTTTCTTTCTTTATTTCTTCTTTCTTTCTTCTTTCTTTCTTCTTTCTTCTTTCTTTCTTATTTCTTTCTTTCTTTTTTCTTTCTTCTTTCTTTCTTCTTCCTTCCTTCTTCTTTCTTCTATCTTTCTTTCTTCCTTCTTTCTTTCTTCTTTCTCTCTTCATTCTTTCTTCTTTCTTTCGTCTTTCTTTCTTCTTAATTTCTTCTTTCTTTCTTCTTTCTTTCTTTCTTTTTTCTTTCTTCTTTCTTTCTTCTAACTTCCTTCTTTTTTCTTTATTTCTTTCTTCTTTCTTTCTTTCTTCTTTCTTTCTTCTTTCTTTCTTTCTTCTTTCTTTCTTCTTTCTTTCTTCTTTCTTCTTTCTTCTTTCTTCTTTCTTCTTTCTTCGTTCTTCTTTCTTTCTTCTTTCTTTCTTCTTTCTTCTTTCTTTCTTATTTCTTCTATCTTTCTTCTTTCTTTCTTTCTTCTTTCATATTTCATTCTTTCTTCTTTCTTTTTTCTTTATTTCTTCTTTCTTACTTCTTTCTTTCTTCTTTCTTTCTTCTTTCTTTCTTCTTTCTTTCATTCTTTCTTCATTCTTTCTTTCTTCTTTCTTTCTTCTTTCTTTCTTCTTTCTTTCTTCTTTCTTTCTTCTTTCTTTCTTTCTTCTTTCTTTCTTCTCTCTTGTTTCTTTATTCTTCCTTTCTTCCTTCTATTGTTCTTCATTGTTTCTTCTTTCTTTCTTTCTTCTTTCTTTCTTCTTTCTTTCTTCATTCATTCTTCTTTCTTTGTTCTTTCTTTCTTCTTTCATTCCTCTTTCTTTCTTCTTTCTTTCTTCTTTCATTCTACTTTCTTTCTTCTTTCTTTCTTCCTTCTTTCTTTCTTCTTTCTTTCTTTCTTCTTTCTTTCTTCTGTATTCTTTCTTTCTTCTTTCTTTCTTTATTTCTTCTTTCTTTCTTTCTTCTTTCTTTCTTCTTTCATTCTTCTTTCTTTCTTATTTCTTTCTTTCTTCTTTCTTTCTTGTTTCTTTCTTCTTTCTTTCTTTCTTCTTTCTTTCTTCATTCTTTCTTTCTTCTTTCTTTCGTCTTTCTTTCTTCTTTCTTTCTTCTTCCTTCCTTCTCTTTTCTTCTATCTTTCTTTCTTCTTTCTTTCTTTCTTCTTTCATTCTTCTTTCTTTCTTCTTTCTTTCTTCTTTCATTCTACTTTCTTTCTTCTTTCTTTCTTCTTTCTTTCTTTTTTCTTTCTTCTTTCTTTCTTCTTCCTTCCCTCTTTTTTCTTCTATCTTTTTTTCTTTCTTCTTTATTCCTTCTTTCTTTCTTTCTTTCTTGCTTTCTTTCCTTCTTTCTTTCTTTCTTTCTTTCTTTCTTTCTTTCTTTCTTTCTTTCTTCTTTCTTTCTTTCTTCTTTATTTCTTTCTTCTTTCTTTCTTTCTTCTTTCTTTCTTCTTTCTTTCTTTCTTCTTTCTTTCTTCTTTCTTTCTTCTTTCTTTCGTCTTTCTTTCTTCTTTCTTCTTTCTTTCTTATTTCTTCTATCTTTCTTCTTTCTTTCTTTCTTCTTTCTTATTTCATTCTTTCTTCTTTCTTTTTTCTTTATTTCTTCTTTCTTACTTCTTTCTTTCTTCTTTCTTTCTTCTTTCTTTCTTCTTTCTTTCATTCTTTCTTCATTCTTTCTTTCTTCTTTCTTTCTTCTTTCTTTCTTCTTTCTTTCTTCTTTCTTTCTTTCTTCTTTCTTTCTTCTCTCTTGTTTCTTTATTCTTTCTTTCTTCCTTCTATTGTTCTTCATTGTTTCTTCTTTCTTTCTTTCTTCTTTCTTTCTTCTTTCTTTCTTCATTCATTCTTCTTTCTTTCTTCTTTCTTTCTTCTTTCATTCTTCTTTCTTTCTTCTTTCTTTCTTCTTTCATTCTACTTTCTTCTTTCTTTCTTCTTTCTTTCTTCCTTCTTTCTTTCTTCTTTCTTTCTTTCTTTCTTCTTTCTTTCTTCTGTATTCTTTCTTTCTTCTTTCTTTCTTTATTTCTTCTTTCTTTCTTTCTTCTTTCTTTCTTCTTTCATTCTTCTTTATTTCTTATTTCTTTCTTTCCTCTTTCTTTCTTATTTCTTTCTTCTTTCTTTCTTTCTTCTTTCTTTCTTCATTCTTTCTTTCTTTCTTCTTTCTTTCGTCTTTCTTTCTTCTTTCTTTCTTCTTCCTTCCTTCTCTTTTCTTCTATCTTTCTTTCTTCTTTCTTTCTTTCTTCTTTCATTCTTCTTTCTTTCTTCTTTCTTTCTTCTTTCATTCTACTTTCTTTCTTCTTTCTTTCTTCTTTCTTTCTTTCTTTTTTCTTTCTTCTTTCTTTCTTCTTCCTTCCCTCTTTTTTCTTCTATCTTTTTTTCTTTCTTCTTTATTCCTTCTTTCTTTCTTTCTTTCTTTCTTTCTTTCTTTCTTTCTTTCTTTCTTTCTTTCTTTCTTTCTTTCTTTCTTCTTTCTTTCTTTCTTCTTTATTTCTTTCTTCTTTCTTTCTTTCTTCTTTCTTTCTTCTTTCTTTCTTTCTTCTTTCTTTCTTCTTTCTTTCTTCTTTCTTCTTTCTTCTTTCTTCTTTCTTCTTTCTTTCTTCTTTCTTTCTTCTTTCTTCTTTCTTTCTTCTTTCTTTCTTCTTTCTTTCTTCTGTCTTTCTTCTGTCTTTCTTCTTTCTCTCTTCTTTCTTTCTTCTTTTCTCTTTCTTTCTTCTTTCTTATTTTCTTCTTTCTTTTTTCTTTCTTCCTTCTTCATTTCTTCTTTCTTTATTCTGTATTCTTTCTTTCTTCTTTCTTTCTTTATTTCTTCTTTCTTTCTTCTTTCTTTCTTCTTTCTTCTTTCTTTCTTATTTCTTTCTTTCTTTTTTCTTTCTTCTTTCTTTCTTCTTCCTTCCTTCTTCTTTCTTCTATCTTTCTTTCTTCCTTCTTTCTTTCTTCTTTCTCTCTTCTTTCTTTCTTCTTTCTTTCGTCTTTCTTTCTTCTTAATTTCTTCTTTCTTTCTTCTTTCTTTCTTTCTTTTTTCTTTCTTCTTTCTTTCTTCTAACTTCCTTCTTCTTTCTTCTATCTTTCTTTCTTTCTTCTTTCTTTCTTCTTTCATTCTTTCTTCTTTCTTTCTTCTTTCTTCTTTCTTTCTTTCTTCTTTCTTTCTTCTTTCTTTCTTCTTTCTTTCTTCTTTCTTTCTTCTTTCATTCTTTCTTCTTTCTTTCTTCTTTCTTTCTTCTTTCTTTCTTTCTTCTTTCTTTCTTATTTCTTTCTTCTTCCTTTCTTTCTTCTTTCTTTCTTCCTTCTTTCTTTCTTTCTTCTTTCTTTCTTTCTTCTTTCTTTCTTCTTTCTTTCTTCTTTCTTTCTTCTTTCTTCTTTCTTTCTTATTTCTTCTATCTTTCTTCTTTCTTTCTTTCTTCTTTCTTATTTCATTCTTTCTTCTTTCTTTTTTCGTTATTTCTTCTTTCTTACTTCTTTCTTTCTTCTTTCTTTCTTCTTTCTTTCTTCTTTCTTTCATTCTTTCTTCATTCTTTCTTTCTTCTTTCTTTCTTCTTTCTTTCTTCTTTCTTTCTTCTTTCTTTCTTTCTTCTTTCTTTCTTCTCTCTTGTTTCTTTATTCTTTCTTTCTTCCTTCTATTGTTCTTCATTGTTTCTTCTTTCTTTCTTTCTTCTTTCTTTCTTCTTTCTTTCTTCATTCATTCTTCTTTCTTTCTTCTTTCTTTCTTCTTTCATTCCTCTTTCTTTCTTCTTTCTTTCTTCTTTCATTCTACTTTCTTTCTTCTTTCTTTCTTCCTTCTTTCTTTCTTCTTTCTTTCTTTCTTTCTTCTTTCTTTCTTCTGTATTCTTTCTTTCTTCTTTCTTTCTTTATTTCTTCTTTCTTTCTTCTTTCTTTCTTCTTTCATTCTTCTTTCTTTCTTATTTCTTTCTTTCTTCTTTCTTTCTTGTTTCTTTCTTCTTTCTTTCTTTCTTCTTTCTTTCTTCATTCTTTCTTTCTTTCTTCTTTCTTTCGTCTTTCTTTCTTCTTTCTTTCTTCTTCCTTCCTTCTCTTTTCTTCTATCTTTCTTTCTTCTTTCTTTCTTTCTTCTTTCATTCTTCTTTCTTTCTTCTTTCTTTCTTCTTTCATTCTACTTTCTTTCTTCTTTCTTTCTTCTTTCTTTCTTTCTTTTTTCTTTCTTCTTTCTTTCTTCTTCCTTCCCTCTTTTTTCTTCTATCTTTTTTCTTTCTTCTTTATTCCTTCTTTCTTTCTTTCTTTCTTTCTTTCTTTCCTTCTTTCTTTCTTTCTTTCTTTCTTTCTTTCTTTCTTTCTTCTTTCTTTCTTTCTTCTTTATTTCTTTCTTCTTTCTTTCTTTCTTCTTTCTTTCTTCTTTCTTTCTTTCTTCTTTCTTTCTTCTTTCTTTCATTCTTTCTTCTTTCTTTCTTCTTTCTTTCTTCTTTCTTTCTTCTTTCTTTCTTCTTTCTTACTTCTTTCTTAATTCTTTCTTTCTCTCTTCTTTCTTTCTTCTTTCTTTCATTCTTTCTTCTGTCTTTCTGTCTTCTTTTTTCTTTCTTTCTTTCTTTCTTCTTTCTTCCTTCATTCTTTCTTTCTTTCTTTCTTTCTTCTTTCTTTCTTTCTTTCTTTCCTCTTTCTTTCTTCTTTCTTTCTTCTTTCTTTCTTTCTTCTTTCTTTCTTCTTTATTTCATCCTTCTTTCTTTCTTTCTTCTTTCTTTTTTCTTTCTTTCATTCTTTCTTCTTTCTTTCTTCTTTCTTCTTTCTTTCTTTCTTCTTTCTTTCTTCTTTCTTTCTTCTTTCTTTCTTCTTTCTTTCTTCTTTCATTCTTTCTTCTTTCTTTATTCTTTCTTTCTTCTTTCTTTCTTTCTTCTTTCTTTCTTATTTCTTTCTTCTTCCTTTCTTTCTTCTTCCTTTCTTTCTTCTTTCTTTCTTCCTTCTTTCTTTCTTTCTTCTTTCTTTCTTCTTTCTTTCTTCTTTCTTTCTTCTTTCTTCTTTCTTTCTTATTTCTTCTATCTTTCTTCTTTCTTTCTTTCTTCTTTCTTATTTCATTCTTTCTTCTTTCTTTTTTCTTTATTTCTTCTTTCTTACTTCTTTCTTTCTTCTTTCTTTCTTCTTTCATTCTTCTTTCTTTCATTCTTTCTTCATTCTTTCTTTCTTCTTTCTTTCTTCTTTCTTTCTTCTTTCTTTCTTCTTTCTTTCTTTCTTCTTTCTTTCTTCTCTCTTGTTTATTTATTCTCTCTTTCTTCCTTCTATTGTTCTTCATTGTTTCTTCTTTCTTTCTTTCTTCTTTCTTTCTTCTTTCTTTCTTCATTCATTCTTCTTTCTTTCTTCTTTCTTTCTTCTTTCATTCTTCTTTCTTTCTTCTTTCTTTCTTCTTTCATTCTACTTTCTTTCTTCTTTCTTTCTTCTTTCTTTCTTCCTTCTTTCTTTCTTCTTTCTTTCTTTCTTTCTTCTTTCTTTCTTCTGTATTCTTTCTTTCTTCTTTCTTTCTTTATTTCTTCTTTCTTTCTTTCTTCTTTCTTTCTTCTTTCATTCTTCTTTCTTTCTTATTTCTTTCTTTCTTCTTTCTTTCTTATTTCTTTCTTCTTTCTTTCTTTCTTCTTTCTTTCTTCATTCTTTCTTTCTTTCTTCTTTCTTTCGTCTTTCTTTCTTCTTTCTTTCTTCTTCCTTCCTTCTCTTTTCTTCTATCTTTCTTTCTTCTTTCTTTCTTTCTTCTTTCATTCTTCTTTCTTTCTTCTTTCTTTCTTCTTTCATTCTACTTTCTTTCTTCTTTCTTTCTTCTTTCTTTCTTTCTTTTTTCTTTCTTCTTTCTTTCTTCTTCCTTCCCTCTTTTTTCTTCTATCTTTTTTTCTTTCTTCTTTATTCTTTCTTTCTTTCTTTCTTTCTTTCTTTCTTTCTTTCTTTCTTTCTTTCTTTCTTTCTTTCTTCTTTCTTTCTTTCTTCTTTATTTCTTTCTTCTTTCTTTCATTCTTCTTTCTTTCTTCTTTCTTTCTTTCTTCTTTCTTTCTTCTTTCTTTCTTCTTTCTTCTTTCTTCTTTCTTCTTTCTTCGTTCTTCTTTCTTTCTTCTTTCTTTCTTCTTTCTTCTTTCTTTCTTCTTTCTTTCTTCTTTCTTTCTTCTTCCTTTCTTCTGTCTTTCTTCTGTCTTTCTTCTTTCTCTCTTCTTTCTTTCTTCTTTTCTCTTTCTTTCTTCTTTCTTACTTTCTTCTTTCTTTCTTCTTTCTTTCTTCTTCATTTCTTCTTTCTTTATTCTGTATTCTTTCTTTCTTCTTTCTTTCTTTATTTCTTCTTTCTTTCTTCTTTCTTTCTTCTTTCTTCTTTCTTTCTTATTTCTTTCTTTCTTTTTTCTTTCTTCTTTCTTTCTTCTTCCTTCCTTCTTCTTTCTTCTATCTTTCTTTCTTCCTTCTTTCTTTCTTCTTTCTCTCTTCTTTCTTTCTTCTTTCTTTCGTCTTTCTTTCTTCTTAATTTCTTCTTTCTTTCTTTCTTTTTTCTTTCTTCTAACTTCCTTCTTTTTTTTTCTATCTTTCTTTCTTTCTTTTTTCTTTCTTCTTTCTTTCTTTCTCATTTCTTTCTTCATTCTTTCTTTCTTCTTTCTTTCTTCTTTCCTTCATTCTTTCTTCTTTCTTTCTTCTTTCTTTCTTCTTTCTTTCTTCTTTCTTTCTTCTTTCTTACTTCTTTCTTAAATCTTTCTTTCTCTCTTCTTTCTTTCTTCTTTCATTCATTCTTTCTTCTGTCTTTCTGTCTTCTTTTTTCTTTCTTTCTTTCTTTCTTTCTTCTTTCTTCCTTCATTCTTTCTTTCTTTCTTTCTTTCTTCTTTCTTTCTTTCTTTCTTTCCTCTTTCTTTCTTCTTTCTTTCTTCTTTCTTTCTTTCTTCTTTCTTTCTTCTTTCTTTCTTTCTTCTTTCTTTCTTCTTTCTTTCTTCTTTCTTTCTTCTTTCTTTCTTCTTTCATTCTTTCTTCTTTCTTTCTTCTTTCTTTCTTCTTTCTTTCTTTCTTCTTTCTTTCTTATTTCTTTCTTCTTCCTTTCTTTCTTCTTTCTTTCTTCCTTCTTTCTTTCTTTCTTCTTTCTTTCTTTCTTCTTTCTTTCTTCTTTCTTTCTTCTTTCTTTCTTCTTTCTTCTTTCTTTCTTATTTCTTCTATCTTTCTTCTTTCTTTCTTTCTTCTTTCTTATTTCATTCTTTCTTCTTTCTTTTTTCTTTATTTCTTCTTTCTTACTTCTTTCTTTCTTCTTTCTTTCTTCTTTCTTTCTTCTTTCTTTCATTCTTTCTTCATTCTTTCTTTCTTCTTTCTTTCTTCTTTCTTTCTTCTTTCTTTCTTCTTTCTTTCTTTCTTCTTTCTTTCTTCTCTCTTGTTTCTTTTTTCTTTCTTTCTTCCTTCTATTGTTCTTCATTGTTTCTTCTTTCTTTCTTTCTTCTTTCTTTCTTCTTTCTTTCTTCATTCATTCTTCTTTCTTTCTTCTTTCTTTCTTCTTTCATTCCTCTTTCTTTCTTCTTTCTTTCTTCTTTCATTCTACTTTCTTTCTTCTTTCTTTCTTCCTTCTTTCTTTCTTCTTTCTTTCTTTCTTTCTTCTTTCTTTCTTCTGTATTCTTTCTTTCTTCTTTCTTTCTTTATTTCTTCTTTCTTTCTTTCTTCTTTCTTTCTTCTTTCATTCTTCTTTCTTTCTTATTTCTTTCTTTCTTCTTTCTTTCTTGTTTCTTTCTTCTTTCTTTCTTTCTTCTTTCTTTCTTCATTCTTTCTTTCTTTCTTCTTTCTTTCGTCTTTCTTTCTTCTTTCTTTCTTCTTCCTTCCTTCTCTTTTCTTCTTTCTTTCTTTCTTCTTTCTTTCTTCTTTCTTTCTTTCTTTTTTCTTTCTTCTTTCTTTCTTCTTCCTTCCCTCTTTTTTCTTCTATCTTTTTTTCTTTCTTCTTTATTCCTTCTTTCTTTCTTTCTTTCTTTCTTTCTTTCCTTCTTTCTTTCTTTCTTTCTTTCTTTCTTTCTTTCTTTCTTTCTTTCTTTCTTCTTTCTTTCTTTCTTTCTTCTTTATTTCTTTCTTCTTTCTTTCTTTCTTCTTTCTTTCTTCTTTCTTTCTTTCTTCTTTCTTTCTTCTTTCTTTCTTCTTTCTTCTTTCTTCTTTCTTCGTTCTTCTTTCTTTCTTCTTTCTTTCTTCTTTCTTCTTTCTTTCTTCTTTCTTTCTTCTTTCTTTCTTCTTTCTTTCTTCTGTCTTTCTTCTGTCTTTCTTCTTTCTCTCTTCTTTCTTTCTTCTTTTCTCTTTCTTTCTTCTTTCTTATTTTCTTCTTTCTTTCTTCTTTCTTCCTTCTTCATTTCTTCTTTCTTTATTCTGTATTCTTTCTTTCTTCTTTCTTTCTTTATTTCTTCTTTCTTTCTTCTTTCTTTCTTCTTTCTTCTTTCTTTCTTATTTCTTTCTTTCTTTTTTCTTTCTTCTTTCTTTCTTCTTCCTTCCTTCTTCTTTCTTCTATCTTTCTTTCTTCCTTCTTTCTTTCTTCTTTCTCTCTTCATTCTTTCTTCTTTCTTTCGTCTTTCTTTCTTCTTAATTTCTTCTTTCTTTCTTCTTTCTTTCTTTCTTTTTTCTTTCTTCTTTCTTTCTTCTAACTTCCTTCTTTTTTCTTCTATCTTTCTTTCTTTCTTCTTTCTTTCTTCTTTCTTTCTTTCTCATTTCTTTCTTCATTCTTTCTTTCTTCTTTCTTTCTTCTTTCTTTCATTCTTTCTTCTTTCTTTCTTCTTTCTTTCTTCTTTCTTTCTTCTTTCTTTCTTCTTTCTTACTTCTTTCTTAATTCTTTCTTTCTCTCTTCTTTCTTTCTTCTTTCTTTCTTTCTTTCTTTCCTCTTTCTTTCTTCTTTCTTTCTTCTTTCTTTCTTTCTTCTTTCTTTCTTCTTTATTTCATCCTTCTTTCTTTCTTTCTTCTTTCTTTTTTCTTTCTTTCATTCTTTCTTCTTTCTTTCTTCTTTCTTCTTTCTTTCTTTCTTCTTTCTTTCTTCTTTCTTTCTTCTTTCTTTCTTCTTTCTTTCTTCTTTCATTCTTTCTTCTTTCTTTATTCTTTCTTTCTTCTTTCTTTCTTTCTTCTTTCTTTCTTATTTCTTTCTTCTTCCTTTCTTTCTTCTTTCTTCTTTCATTCTTTCTTCTTTCTTTATTCTTTCTTTCTTCTTTCTTTCTTTCTTCTTCCTTTCTTTCTTCTTTCTTTCTTCCTTCTTTCTTTCTTTCTTCTTTCTTTCTTCTTTCTTTCTTCTTTCTTTCTTCTTTCTTCTTTCTTTCTTATTTCTTCTATCTTTCTTCTTTCTTTCTTTCTTCTTTCTTATTTCATTCTTTCTTCTTTCTTTTTTCTTTATTTCTTCTTTCTTACTTCTTTCTTTCTTCTTTCTTTCTTCTTTCATTCTTCTTTCTTTCATTCTTTCTTCATTCTTTCTTTCTTCTTTCTTTCTTCTTTCTTTCTTCTTTCTTTCTTCTTTCTTTCTTTCTTCTTTCTTTCTTCTCTCTTGTTTATTTATTCTCTCTTTCTTCCTTCTATTGTTCTTCATTGTTTCTTCTTTCTTTCTTTCTTCTTTCTTTCTTCTTTCTTTCTTCATTCATTCTTCTTTCTTTCTTCTTTCTTCTTCTTTCATTCTTCTTTCTTTCTTCTTTCTTTCTTCTTTCATTCTACTTTCTTTCTTCTTTCTTTCTTCTTTCTTTCTTCCTTCTTTCTTTCTTCTTTCTTTCTTTCTTTCTTCTTTCTTTCTTCTGTATTCTTTCTTTCTTCTTTCTTTCTTTATTTCTTCTTTCTTTCTTTCTTCTTTCTTTCTTCTTTCATTCTTCTTTCTTTCTTCTTTCTTTCTTTCTTCTTTCATTCTTCTTTCTTTCTTCTTTCTTTCTTCTTTCATTCTACTTTCTTTCTTCTTTCTTTCTTCTTTCTTTCTTTCTTTTTTCTTTCTTCTTTCTTTCTTCTTTCTTTCTTCTTTCTTCTTTCTTCTTTCTTTCTTTCTTCTTTCTGTCTTCTTTCTTTCTTTCTTCTTTCTTTCTTCTTTCTTTCTTCTTTCTTCTTTCTTCTTTCTTCTTTCTTCGTTCTTCTTTCTTTCTTCTTTCTTTCTTCTTTCTTCTTTCTTTCTTCTTTCTTTCTTCTTTCTTTCTTTCTTCTTTCATTCTTCTTTCTTTCTTCTTTCTTTCTTCTTTCATTCTACTTTCTTTCTTCTTTCTTTCTTCTTTCTTTCTTTCTTTTTTCTTTCTTCTTTCTTTCTTTCTTTCTTTCTTCTTTATTTCTTTCTTCTTTCTTTCTTTCTTCTTTCTTTCTTCTTTCTTTCTTTCTTCTTTCTTTCTTCTTTCTTCTTTCTTCTTTCTTCTTTCTTCTTTCTTCGTTCTTCTTTCTTTCTTCTTTCTTTCTTCTTTCTTCTTTCTTTCTTCTTTCTTTCTTCTTTCTTTCTTCTTCCTTTCTTCTGTCTTTCTTCTGTCTTTCTTCTTTCTCTCTTCTTTCTTTCTTCTTTTCTCTTTCTTTCTTCTTTCTTACTTTCTTCTTTCTTTCTTCTTTCTTTCTTCTTCATTTCTTTTTTCTTTATTCTGTATTCTTTCTTTCTTCTTTCTTTCTTTATTTCTTCTTTCTTCTTTCTTTCTTCTTTCTTCTTTCTTTCTTATTTCTTTCTTTCTTTTTTCTTTCTTCTTTCTTTCTTCTTCCTTCCTTCTTCTTTCTTCTATCTTTCTTTCTTCCTTCTTTCTTTCTTCTTTCTCTCTTCTTTCTTTCTTCTTTCTTTCGTCTTTCTTTCTTCTTAATTTCTTCTTTCTTTCTTCTTTCTTTCTTTCTTTTTTCTTTCTTCTAACTTCCTTCTTTTTTTTTCTATCTTTCTTTCTTTCTTTTTTCTTTCTTCTTTCTTTCTTTCTCATTTCTTTCTTCATTCTTTCTTTCTTCTTTCTTTCTTCTTTCTTTCATTCTTTCTTCTTTCTTTCTTCTTTCTTTCTTCTTTCTTTCTTCTTTCTTTCTTCTTTCTTACTTCTTTCTTAAATCTTTCTTTCTCTCTTCTTTCTTTCTTCTTTCTTTCATTCTTTCTTCTGTCTTTCTGTCTTCTTTTTTCTTTCTTTCTTTCTTTCTTTCTTCTTTCTTCCTTCATTCTTTCTTTCTTTCTTTCTTTCTTCTTTCTTTCTTTCTTTCTTTCCTCTTTCTTTCTTCTTTCTTTCTTCTTTCTTTCTTTCTTCTTTCTTTCTTCTTTATTTCATCCTTCTTTCTTTCTTTCTTCTTTCTTTTTTTCTTTCTTTCATTCTTTCTTCTTTCTTTCTTCTTTCTTCTTTCTTTCTTTCTTCTTTCTTCTTTCTTTCTTCTTTCTTTCTTCTTTCTTTCTTCTTTCATTCTTTCTTCTTTCTTTCTTCTTTCTTTCTTTCTTCTTTCTTTCTTATTTCTTTCTTCTTCCTTTCTTTCTTCTTTCTTTCTTCCTTCTTTCTTTCTTCTTTCTTCCTTTCTTCTTTCTTTCTTCTTTCTTTCTTCTTTCTTTCTTCTTTCTTCTTTCTTTCTTATTTCTTCTATCTTTCTTCTTTCTTTCTTTCTTCTTTCTTATTTCATTCTTTCTTCTTTCTTTTTTCTTTATTTCTTCTTTCTTTCTTCTTTCTTTATTCTTTCTTTCTTCTTTCTTTCTTCTTTCTTTCATTCTTTCTTCATTCTTTCTTTCTTCTTTCTTTCTTCTTTCTTTCTTCTTTCTTTCTTCTTTCTTTCTTTCTTCTTTCTTTCTTCTCTCTTGTTTCTTTATTCTTTCTTTCTTCCTTCTATTGTTCTTCATTGTTTCTTCTTTCTTTCTTTCTTCTTTCTTTCTTCTTTCTTTCTTCATTCATTCTTCTTTCTTTCTTCTTTCTTTCTTCTTTCATTCTTCTTTCTTTCTTCTTTCTTTCTTCTTTCTTTCTTTCTTCTTTCTTTCTTATTTCTTTCTTCTTCCTTTCTTTCTTCTTTCTTTCTTCCTTCTTTCTTTCTTTCTTCTTTCTTTCTTTCTTCTTTCTTTCTTCTTTCTTTCTTCTTTCTTTCTTCTTTCTTCTTTCTTTCTTATTTCTTCTATCTTTCTTCTTTCTTTCTTTCTTCTTTCTTATTTCATTCTTTCTTCTTTCTTTTTTCTTTATTTCTTCTTTCTTACTTCTTTCTTTCTTCCTTCTTTCTTCTTTCTTTCTTCTTTCTTTCATTCTTTCTTCATTCTTTCTTTCTTCTTTCTTTCTTCATTCATTCTTCTTTCTTTCTTCTTTCTTTCTTCTTTCATTCTTCTTTCTTTCTTCTTTCTTTCTTCTTTCTTCTTTCTTTCTTTCTTTCTTTCTTTCTTTCTTTCTTTCTTTCTCTCTTTCTTTCTTTCTTTCTTTCTTCTTTCTTTCTTCTGTCTTTCTTATGTCTTTCTTCTCTCTTTCTTCTTTCTTTCTTCTTTGTTTCTTCTTTCCTCTTTCTTTCTTCGTTCTTACTTTCTTCTTTCTTTCTTCTTTTTTCCTTCTTCATTTCTTCTTTCTTCTTTCTTTCTTCCTTCTTTCTTTATTTCTTCTTTCTTTCTTCCTTCTTTCTTCTTTCTTTCTTATTTCTTTCTTTCTTTTTTTTTTCTTCTTTCTCTCTTCTTCCTTCATTCTTTTTTCTTCTATCTTTCTTTCTTTCTTCTTTCTTTCTTCTTTCTTTCTTCTTTCTTCATTCTTTCTTCTTTCTTTCTTTCTTCTTTCATTTTTCTTTCTTTCTTCTTTCTTTCTTCTTTCTTTCTTTCTTCTTTCTTTCTTTTTTCTTTCTTTCTTCTTTCTTTCTTCTTTCTTTCTTCTTTCTTTCTTTCTTCTTTCTTTCTTCCTTCTTTCTTTCTTTCTTCTTTCTTTCTTCTTTCTTCTTTCTCTTTTCTTCTTTCTTTCTTTTTTCTTTCTTTCTTCTTTCTTTCTTCTTTCTTTCTTCTTTCATTCTTTCTTCTTTCTTTCTTCTTTCTTTCTTCTTTCTTACTTCTTTCTTACTTCTTTCTTACTCTCTTCTTTCTTTCTTCTTTCTTTCATTCTTTCTTCTGTCTTACTGTCTTCTTTTTTCTTTCTTTCTTTCTTTCTTCTTTCTTCCTTCATTCTTTCTTTCTTTCTTTCCTTCTTCTTTCTTTCTTTCTTTCTTTCCTCTTTCTTTCTTCTTTCTTTCTTCTTTCTTTCTTTTTTCTTTCTTTCTTCTTTCTTTCTTCTTTATTTCTTCCTTCTTTCTTTCTTTCTTCTTTCTTTTTTCTTCTTTCTTTTTTCCTTCTTTCTTTCTTCTTTCTTTCTTTCTTCTTTCTTTCTTCTTTCTTTCTTTCTTCTTCTTTCTTTCTTCTTTATTTCTTCTTTCTTTCTTCTTTCTTCTTTCTTTCTTCTTTCTTTCTTTCTTCTTTCTTTCTTATTTCTTTCATTATTTCTTCTTTCTTACTTTCTTCTTTCTTTCTTCTTTCTTTCTTCTTTCTTTCTTTCTTCTTTCTTTCTTATTTCTTTCTTCTTTTTTTCTTAATTCTATCTTTCTTCTTTCTTTCTTTCTTCTTTCTTTCTTCATTCTTTCGTTCTTCTTTCTTTCTTTCTCATTTCTTTCTTCTTTCTTTCTTCTTTCTTTCTTCTTTCTTTCTTTCTTCTTTTTTTCTTCTTTCTTTCTTCTTTCTTTCTTTCTTCTTTCTTTCTTATTTCTTTCTTCTTCCTTTCTTTCTTCTTTCTTTCTTCCTTCTTTCTTTCTTTCTTCTTTCTTTCTTTCTTCTTTCTTTCTTCTTTCTTTCTTCTTTCTTTCTTCTTTCTCTTCTTCTTTCTTCTTTCTTCTTTCTTCTTTCTTCTTTCTTCTTTCTTCTTTCTTCTTTCTTCTTTCTTCTTTCTTTCTTCTTTCTTTCTTATTTCTTCTACCTTTCTTGTTTCTTTCTTTCTTCTTTCTTATTTCTTTCTTTCTTATTTCTTTTTTCTTTATTTCTTCTTTCTTACTTCTTTCTTTCTTCTTTCTTTCTTCTTTCTTTCTTCTTTCTTTCATTCTTCTTTCTTTCTTTTTTCTTTCTTTCTTCTTTCTTTCTTCTTCCTTTCTTCTTTCTTTCTTTCTTTCTTCTTTCTTTCTTCTCTCTTGTTTCTTTCTTCTTTCTTTCTTCCTTCTATTGTTCTTCATTGTTTCTTTCTTCTTTCTTTCTTCTTTCATTCTTCTTTCTTTCTTCTTTCTTTCCTCTTTCTTTCTTTCTTTTTTCTTTCTTCTTCTTTCCCTCTTTTTTCTTCTCTGTTTCTTTCTTTCTTCTTTCTTTCTTCTTAATTCATTCTTCTTTCTTTCTTTCTTTCTTTCTTTCTTTCTTTCTTTCTTTCTTTCTTTCTTTCTCTCTTTCTTTCTTTCTTTCTTTCTTTCTTTCTTCTTTCTTTCTTCTGTCTTTCTTATGTCTTTCTTCTCTCTTTCTTCTTGCTTTCTTCTTTGTTTCTTCTTTCCTCTTTCTTTCTTCGTTCTTACTTTCTTCTTTCTTTCTTCTTTCTTCCTTTTTCATTTCTTCTTTCTTTCTTCTTTCTTCTTTCTTTCTTCTTTCTTTCTTTATTTCTTCTTTCTTTCTTTCTTCTTTCTTCTTTCTTTCTTATTTCTTTCTTTCTTTTTTCTTTCTTCTTTCTTTCTTCTTCCTTCATTCTTTTTTCTTCTATCTTTCTTTCTTTCTTCTTTCTTTCTTCTTTCTTTCTTCTTTCTTCATTCTTTCTTCTTTCTTTCTTTCTTCTTTCATTTTTCTTTCTTTCTTCTTTCTTTCTTCTTTCTTTCTTTCTTCTTTCTTTCTTCCTTCTTTCTTTCTTTCTTCTTTCTTTCTTCTTTCTTTCTTCTTTCTTCTTTCTATTTTCTTCTTTCTTTCTTCTCTCTTTCTTCCTTCTTCTTTCTTTCTTCTTTGTTTCTTTCTTCTTTCTTTCTTCTTTCTTTCTTCTTTCTTTCTTCTTTCTTTCTTCTTTCTTTCTTCTTTCTTTCTTTCTTCTTTCTTTCTTCTTTCTTTCTTCTTTCTTTCTTTCTTCTTTCTTTCTTCTTTCTTTCTTCTTCCTTTCTTTCTTCTTCTTTTCTTCCTTCTTTCTTTCTTTCTCCTTTCTTTCTTCTTTCTTTCTTTGTTTTTTCTTTCTTCTTTCTTTCTTCTTCCTTCCTTACTTTTTCTTCTATCTTTCTTTCTTTCTTCTTTCTTTCTTTCTTCTTTCCTTCTTTGTTTTTTCTTTCTTCTTTCTTTCTTCTTCCTTCCTTCCTTTTTCTTCTATCTTTCTTTCTTCTTTCTTTCTTCCTCTTTCTTTCTTCTTTCTTTCTTCTTTCTTTCTTCTTTCTTTCTTCTTTCTTTTTTCTTTCTTCTTTCTTTCTTCTTCCGTCCTTCTTTTTTCTTCTATCTTTCTTTCTTTCTTCTTGCTTTCTTTCTTCTTTCTTTCTTCTTTCTTTCTTTCTTTTTTCTTTCTTTCTTTCTTTCTTTCTTTCTTTCTTTCTTTCTTTCTTTCTTTCTTTCTTTTTTTCTTTCTATCTTTCTTTCTTCTTTCTTTCTTCTTTCTTTCCTCTTTCTTTCTTTCTTTTTTCTTTCTTCTTCTTTCCCTCTTTTTTCTTCTATGTTTCTTTCTTTCTTCTTCCTTTCTTCTTTCTTTCTTCTTTCTTTCTTATTTCTTTCTTTCTTCTTTCTTTACTTCTTCTTTCTCTCTTCTTTCTTTCTTCTTTCTTTCTTCTTTATTGTTTCTTTATTCTTACTTTCTTCCTTCTTTCGTTCTTATTTCTTTCTTCTTTCTTTCTTCTGTCTTTCTTCTTTCTTTCTTCTTTCTTTCTTTATTTCTTCTTTCTTTCTTCTGTATTCTTTCTTTCTTCTTTCTTTCTTTATTTCTTCATTCTTTCTTTCTTCTTTCTTTCTTCTTTCATTCTTCTTTCTTTCTTATTTCTTACTTTCTTCTTTCTTTCTTATTTCTTTCTTCTTTCTTTCTTTCTTCTTTCTTTCTTCCTTCTTTCTTTCTTTCTTCTTTCTTTCTTCTTTCTTTCTTCTTTCTTTCTTCTTTCTTTCTTCTTTCTTTCTTCTTCCTTCCTTCTCTTTTCTTCTATCTTTCTTTCTTCTTTCTTTCTTTCTTCTTTCATTCTTCTTTCTTTCTTCTTTCTTTCTTCTTTCATTCTACTTTCTTTCTTCTTTCTTTCTTCTTTCTTTCTTTCTTTTTTTCTTTCTTCTTTCTTTCTTCTTCCTTCCCTCTTTTTTCTTCTATCTTTTTTTCTATCTTCTTTATTCCTTCTTTCTTTCTTTCTTTCTTTCTTTCTTTCTTTCTTTCTTTCTTCTTTCTTTCTTCTTTCTTACTTTCTTCTTTCTTTCTTCTTTCTTCCTTCTTCATTTCTTCTTTCTTCCTTCTGTATTCTTTCTTTCTTCTTTCTTTCTTTATTTCTTCTTTCTTTCTTCTTTCTTTCTTCTTTCTTCTTTCTTTCTTATTTCTTTCTTTCTTTTTTCTTTCTTCTTTCTTTCTTCTTCCTTCCTTCTTCTTTCTTCTATCTTTCTTTCTTCCTTCTTTCTTTCTTCTTTCTTTCTTCTTTCTTTCTTCTTTCTTTCGTCTTTCTTTCTTCTTACTTTCTTCTTTCTTTCTTCTTTCTTTCTTTCTTTTTTCTTTCTTCTTTCTTTCTTCTAACTTCCTTCTTTTTTCTTCTATCTTTCTTTCTTTCTTCTTTCTTTCTTTCTCATTTCTTTCTTCATTCTTTCTTTCTTCTTTCTTTCTTCTTTCTTTCATTCTTTCTTCTTTCTTTCTTCTTTCTTTCTTCTTTCTTTCTTTCTTCTTTCTTTCTTCTTTCTTTCTTCTTTCTTACTTCTTTCTTAATTCTTTCTTTCTCTCTTCTTTCTTTCTTCTTTCTTTCATTCTTTCTTCTGTCTTTCTGTCTTCTTTTTTCTTTCTTTCTTTCTTTCTTCTTTCTTCCTTCATTCATTCTTTCTTTCTTTCTTTCTTCTTTCTTTCTTTCTTTCTTTCCTCTTTCTTTCTTCTTTCTTTCTTCATTCTTTCTTCTTTCTTTCTTCTTTATTTCATCTTTCTTTCTTTCTTTCTTCTTTCTTTTTACTTTCTTTCATTCTTTCTTCTTTCTTTCTTCTTTCTTTCTTCTTTCTTTCTTCTGTATTCTTTCTTTCTTCTTTCTTTCTTTCTTTCTTCTTTCTTTCCTTCTTCTTTCTTTCTTCTTTCTTCTTCCTTTCTTATTTTTTTCTTTCTTTTTTCTTTCTTCTTTCTTTCTTCTTCCTTCCATCTTCTTTCTTCTATCTTTCTTTCTTCCTTCTTTCTTTCTTCCTTCTTTCTTCTTTCTTTCCTTCTTTCTTCTTTCTTTCTTCCTTCTTTCTTTCTTCTTTCTTTATTTCTTCTTTCTTTCTTCTTTCTTTCTTTCTTTCTTCTTTCTTTCTTCTGTATTCTTTCTTTCTTCTTTCTTTCTTTATTTCTTCTTTCTTTCTTTCTTCTTTCTTTCTTCTTTCATTCTTCTTTCTTTCTTATTTCTTTCTTTCTTCTTTCTTTCTTGTTTCTTTCTTCTTTCTTTCTTTCTTCTTTCTTTCTTCATTCTTTCTTTCTTTCTTCTTTCTTTCGTCTTTCTTTCTTCTTTCTTTCTTCTTCCTTCCTTCTCTTTTCTTCTATCTTTCTTTCTTCTTTCTTTCTTTCTTCTTTCATTCTTCTTTCTTTCTTCTTTCTTTCTTCTTTCATTCTACTTTCTTTCTTCTTTCTTTCTTCTTTCTTTCTTTCTTTTTTCTTTCTTCTTTCTTTCTTCTTCCTTCCCTCTTTTTTCTTCTATCTTTTTTTCTTTCTTCTTTATTCCTTCTTTCTTTCTTCTTTCTTTCTTTCTTTTTTCTTTCTTCTTTCTTTCTTCTAACTTCCTTCTTTTTTCTTCTATCTTTCTTTCTTTCTTCTTTCTTTCTTCTTTCTTTCTTTCTCATTTCTTTCTTCATTCTTTCTTTCTTCTTTCTTTCTTCTTTCTTTCATTCTTTCTTCTTTCTTTCTTCTTTCTTTCTTCTTTCTTTCTTCTTTCTTACTTCTTTCTTAATTCTTTCTTTCTCTCTTCTTTCTTTCTTCTTTCTTTCATTCTTTCTTCTGTCTTTCTGTCTTCTTTTTTCTTTCTTTCTTTCTTTCTTCTTTCTTCCTTCATTCTTTCTTTCTTTCTTTCTTTCTTCTTTCTTTCTTTCTTTCTTTCCTCTTTCTTTCTTCTTTCTTTCTTCTTTCTTTCTTCTTTCTTTCTTCTTTATTTCATCCTTCTTTCTTTCTTTCTTCTTTCTTTTTTCTTTCTTTCATTCTTTCTTCTTTCTTTCTTCTTTCTTCTTTCTTTCTTTCTTCTTTCTTTCTTCTTTCTTTCTTCTTTCTTTCTTCTTTCTTTCTTCTAACTTCCTTCTTTTTTCTTCTATCTTTCTTTCTTTCTTCTTTCTTTCTTTCTCATTTCTTTCTTCATTCTTTCTTTCTTCTTTCTTTCTTCTTTCTTTCATTCTTTCTTCTTTCTTTCTTCTTTCTTTCTTCTTTCTTTCTTTCTTCTTTCTTTCTTCTTTCTTTCTTCTTTCTTACTTCTTTCTTAATTCTTTCTTTCTCTCTTCTTTCTTTCTTCTTTCTTTCATTCTTTCTTCTGTCTTTCTGTCTTCTTTTTTCTTTCTTTCTTTCTTTCTTCTTTCTTCCTTCATTCATTCTTTCTTTCTTTCTTTCTTTCTTCTTTCTTTCTTTCTTTCTTTCCTCTTTCTTTCTTCTTTCTTTCTTCATTCTTTCTTCTTTCTTTCTTCTTTATTTCATCTTTCTTTCTTTCTTTCTTCTTTCTTTTTACTTTCTTTCATTCTTTCTTCTTTCTTTCTTCTTTCTTTCTTCTTTCTTTCTTCTGTATTCTTTCTTTCTTCTTTCTTTCTTTCTTTCTTCTTTCTTTCCTTCTTCTTTCTTTCTTCTTTCTTCTTCCTTTCTTATTTTTTTCTTTCTTTTTTCTTTCTTCTTTCTTTCTTCTTCTTTCCTTCTTCTTTCTTCTATCTTTCTTTCTTCCTTCTTTCTTTCTTCCTTCTTTCTTCTTTCTTTCCTTCTTTCTTCTTTCTTTCTTCCTTCTTTCTTTCTTCTTTCTTTATTTCTTCTTTCTTTCTTCTTTCTTTCTTTCTTTCTTCTTTCTTTCTTCTGTATTCTTTCTTTCTTCTTTCTTTCTTTATTTCTTCTTTCTTTCTTTCTTCTTTCTTTCTTCTTTCATTCTTCTTTCTTTCTTATTTCTTTCTTTCTTCTTTCTTTCTTGTTTCTTTCTTCTTTCTTTCTTTCTTCTTTCTTTCTTCATTCTTTCTTTCTTTCTTCTTTCTTTCGTCTTTCTTTCTTCTTTCTTTCTTCTTCCTTCCTTCTCTTTTCTTCTATCTTTCTTTCTTCTTTCTTTCTTTCTTCTTTCATTCTTCTTTCTTTCTTCTTTCTTTCTTCTTTCATTCTACTTTCTTTCTTCTTTCTTTCTTCTTTCTTTCTTTCTTTTTTCTTTCTTCTTTCTTTCTTCTTCCTTCCCTCTTTTTTCTTCTATCTTTTTTTCTTTCTTCTTTATTCCTTCTTTCTTTCTTCTTTCTTTCTTTCTTTTTTCTTTCTTCTTTCTTTCTTCTAACTTCCTTCTTTTTTCTTCTATCTTTCTTTCTTTCTTCTTTCTTTCTTCTTTCTTTCTTTCTCATTTCTTTCTTCATTCTTTCTTTCTTCTTTCTTTCTTCTTTCTTTCATTCTTTCTTCTTTCTTTCTTCTTTCTTTCTTCTTTCTTTCTTCTTTCTTACTTCTTTCTTAATTCTTTCTTTCTCTCTTCTTTCTTTCTTCTTTCTTTCATTCTTTCTTCTGTCTTTCTGTCTTCTTTTTTCTTTCTTTCTTTCTTTCTTCTTTCTTCCTTCATTCTTTCTTTCTTTCTTTCTTTCTTCTTTCTTTCTTTCTTTCTTTCCTCTTTCTTTCTTCTTTCTTTCTTCTTTCTTTCTTCTTTCTTTCTTCTTTATTTCATCCTTCTTTCTTTCTTTCTTCTTTCTTTTTTCTTTCTTTCATTCTTTCTTCTTTCTTTCTTCTTTCTTCTTTCTTTCTTTCTTCTTTCTTTCTTCTTTCTTTCTTCTTTCTTTCTTCTTTCTTTCTTCTTTCATTCTTTCTTCTTTCTTTATTCTTTCTTTCTTCTTTCTTTCTTTCTTCTTTCTTTCTTATTTCTTTCTTCTTCCTTTCTTTCTTCTTCCTTTCTTTCTTCTTTCTTTCTTCCTTCTTTCTTTCTTTCTTTCTTTCTTCTTTCTTTCTTCTTTCTTTCTTCTTTCTTCTTTCTTTCTTATTTCTTCTATCTTTCTTCTTTCTTTCTTTCTTCTTTCTTATTTCATTCTTTCTTCTTTCTTTTTTCTTTATTTCTTCTTTCTTACTTCTTTCTTTCTTCTTTCTTTCTTCTTTCATTCTTCTTTCTTTCATTCTTTCTTCATTCTTTCTTTCTTCTTTCTTTCTTCTTTCTTTCTTCTTTCTTTCTTCTTTCTTTCTTTCTTCTTTCTTTCTTCTCTCTTGTTTATTTATTCTCTCTTTCTTCCTTCTATTGTTCTTCATTGTTTCTTCTTTCTTTCTTTCTTCTTTCTTTCTTCTTTCTTTCTTCATTCATTCTTCTTTCTTTCTTCTTTCTTTCTTCTTTCATTCTTCTTTCTTTCTTCTTTCTTTCTTCTTTCATTCTACTTTCTTTCTTCTTTCTTTCTTCTTTCTTTCTTCCTTCTTTCTTTCTTCTTTCTTTCTTTCTTCTTTCTTTCTTCTTACTTTCTTCTTTCTTTCTTCTTTCTTTCTTTCTTTTTTCTTTCTTCTTTCTTTCTTCTAACTTCCTTCTTTTTTCTTCTATCTTTCTTTCTTTCTTCTTTCTTTCTTTCTCATTTCTTTCTTCATTCTTTCTTTCTTCTTTCTTTCTTCTTTCTTTCATTCTTTCTTCTTTCTTTCTTCTTTCTTTCTTCTTTCTTTCTTTCTTCTTTCTTTCTTCTTTCTTTCTTCTTTCTTACTTCTTTCTTAATTCTTTCTTTCTCTCTTCTTTCTTTCTTCTTTCTTTCATTCTTTCTTCTGTCTTTCTGTCTTCTTTTTTCTTTCTTTCTTTCTTTCTTCTTTCTTCCTTCATTCATTCTTTCTTTCTTTCTTTCTTCTTTCTTTCTTTCTTTCTTTCCTCTTTCTTTCTTCTTTCTTTCTTCATTCTTTCTTCTTTCTTTCTTCTTTATTTCATCTTTCTTTCTTTCTTTCTTCTTTCTTTTTACTTTCTTTCATTCTTTCTTCTTTCTTTCTTCTTTCTTTCTTCTTTCTTTCTTCTGTATTCTTTCTTTCTTCTTTCTTTCTTTCTTTCTTCTTTCTTTCCTTCTTCTTTCTTTCTTCTTTCTTCTTCCTTTCTTATTTTTTTCTTTCTTTTTTCTTTCTTCTTTCTTTCTTCTTCCTTCCTTCTTCTTTCTTCTATCTTTCTTTCTTCCTTCTTTCTTTCTTCCTTCTTTCTTCTTTCTTTCCTTCTTTCTTCTTTCTTTCTTCCTTCTTTCTTTCTTCTTTCTTTATTTCTTCTTTCTTTCTTCTTTCTTTCTTTCTTTCTTCTTTCTTTCTTCTGTATTCTTTCTTTCTTCTTTCTTTCTTTATTTCTTCTTTCTTTCTTTCTTCTTTCTTTCTTCTTTCATTCTTCTTTCTTTCTTATTTCTTTCTTTCTTCTTTCTTTCTTGTTTCTTTCTTCTTTCTTTCTTTCTTCTTTCTTTCTTCATTCTTTCTTTCTTTCTTCTTTCTTTCGTCTTTCTTTCTTCTTTCTTTCTTCTTCCTTCCTTCTCTTTTCTTCTATCTTTCTTTCTTCTTTCTTTCTTTCTTCTTTCATTCTTCTTTCTTTCTTCTTTCTTTCTTCTTTCATTCTACTTTCTTTCTTCTTTCTTTCTTCTTTCTTTCTTTCTTTTTTCTTTCTTCTTTCTTTCTTCTTCCTTCCCTCTTTTTTCTTCTATCTTTTTTTCTTTCTTCTTTATTCCTTCTTTCTTTCTTTCTTTCTTTCTTTCTTTCCTTCTTTCTTTCTTTCTTTCTTTCTTTCTTTCTTTCTTTCTTTCTTTCTTTCTTCTTTCTTTCTTTCTTCTTTATTTCTTTCTTCTTTCTTTCTTTCTTCTTTCTTTCTTCTTTCTTTCTTCTTTCTTTCTTCTTTCTTTCTTCTTTCTTCTTTCTTCTTTCTTCGTTCTTCTTTCTTTCTTCTTTCTTTCTTCTTTCTTCTTTCTTTCTTCTTTCTTTCTTCTTTCTTTCTTCTTTCTTTCTTCTGTCTTTCTTCTGTCTTTCTTCTTTCTCTCTTCTTTCTTTCTTCTTTTCTCTTTCTTTCTTCTTTCTTATTTTCTTCTTTCTTTCTTCTTTCTTCCTTCTTCATTTCTTCTTTCTTTATTCTGTATTCTTTCTTTCTTCTTTCTTTCTTTATTTCTTCTTTCTTTCTTCTTTCTTTCTTCTTTCTTCTTTCTTTCTTATTTCTTTCTTTCTTTTTTCTTTCTTCTTTCTTTCTTCTTCCTTCCTTCTTCTTTCTTCTATCTTTCTTTCTTCCTTCTTTCTTTCTTCTTTCTCTCTTCTTTCTTTCTTCTTTCTTTCGTCTTTCTTTCTTCTTAATTTCTTCTTTCTTTCTTCTTTCTTTCTTTCTTTTTTCTTTCTTCTTTCTTTCTTCTAACTTCCTTCTTTTTTCTTCTATCTTTCTTTCTTTCTTCTTTCTTTCTTCTTTCTTTCTTTCTCATTTCTTTCTTCATTCTTTCTTTCTTCTTTCTTTCTTCTTTCCTTCATTCTTTCTTCTTTCTTTCTTCTTTCTTTCTTCTTTCTTTCTTCTTTCTTTCTTCTTTCTTACTTCTTTCTTAATTCTTTCTTTCTCTCTTCTTTCTTTCTTCTTTCTTTCATTCTTTCTTCTGTCTTTCTGTCTTCTTTTTTCTTTCTTTCTTTCTTTCTTCTTTCTTCCTTCATTCTTTCTTTCTTTCTTTCTTTCTTCTTTCTTTCTTTCTTTCTTTCCTCTTTCTTTCTTCTTTCTTTCTTCTTTCTTTCTTCTTTCTTCCTTCTTTATTTCATCCTTCTTTCTTTCTTTCTTCTTTCTTTTTTCTTTCTTTCATTCTTTCTTCTTTCTTTCTTCTTTCTTCTTTCTTTCTTTCTTCTTTCTTTCTTCTTTCTTTCTTCTTTCTTTCTTCTTTCTTTCTTCTTTCATTCTTTCTTCTTTCTTTATTCTTTCTTTCTTCTTTCTTTCTTTCTTCTTTCTTTCTTATTTCTTTCTTCTTCCTTTCTTTCTTCTTCCTTTCTTTCTTCTTTCTTTCTTCCTTCTTTCTTTCTTTCTTCTTTCTTTCTTCTTTCTTTCTTCTTTCTTTCTTCTTTCTTCTTTCTTTCTTATTTCTTCTATCTTTCTTCTTTCTTTCTTTCTTCTTTCTTATTTCATTCTTTCTTCTTTCTTTTTTCTTTATTTCTTCTTTCTTACTTCTTTCTTTCTTCTTTCTTTCTTCTTTCATTCTTCTTTCTTTCATTCTTTCTTCATTCTTTCTTTCTTCTTTCTTTCTTCTTTCTTTCTTCTTTCTTTCTTCTTTCTTTCTTTCTTCTTTCTTTCTTCTCTCTTGTTTATTTATTCTCTCTTTCTTCCTTCTATTGTTCTTCATTGTTTCTTCTTTCTTTCTTTCTTCTTTCTTTCTTCTTTCTTTCTTCATTCATTCTTCTTTCTTTCTTCTTTCTTTCTTCTTTCATTCTTCTTTCTTTCTTCTTTCTTTCTTCTTTCATTCTACTTTCTTTCTTCTTTCTTTCTTCTTTCTTTCTTCCTTCTTTCTTTCTTCTTTCTTTCTTTCTTTCTTCTTTCTTTCTTCTGTATTCTTTCTTTCTTCTTTCTTTCTTTATTTCTTCTTTCTTTCTTTCTTCTTTCTTTCTTCTTTCATTCTTCTTTCTTTCTTCTTTCTTTCTTTCTTCTTTCATTCTTCTTTCTTTCTTCTTTCTTTCTTTCTTCTTTCTTTCTTCATTCTTTCTTTCTTTCTTCTTTCTTTCGTCTTTCTTTCTTCTTTCTTTCTTCTTCCTTCCTTCTCTTTTCTTCTATCTTTCTTTCTTCTTTCTTTCTTTCTTCTTTCATTCTTCTTTCTTTCTTCTTTCTTTCTTCTTTCATTCTACTTTCTTTCTTCTTTCTTTCTTCTTTCTTTCTTTCTTTTTTCTTTCTTCTTTCTTTCTTCTTCCTTCCCTCTTTTTTCTTCTATCTTTTTTTCTTTCTTCTTTATTCTTTCTTTCTTTCTTTCTTTCTTTCTTTCCTTCTTTCTTTCTTTCTTTCTTTCTTTCTTTCTTTCTTTCTTTCTTTCTTTCTTTCTTTCTTTCTTTCTTTCTTTCTTTCTTCTTTCTTTCTTTCTTCTTTATTTCTTTCTTCTTTCTTTCTTTCTTCTTTCTTTCTTCTTTCTTTCTTTCTTCTTTCTTTCTTCTTTCTTTCTTCTTTCTTCTTTCTTCTTTCTTCTTTCTTCGTTCTTCTTTCTTTCTTCTTTCTTTCTTCTTTCTTCTTTCTTTCTTCTTTCTTTCTTCTTTCTTTCTTCTTCCTTTCTTCTGTCTTTCTTCTGTCTTTCTTCTTTCTCTCTTCTTTCTTTCTTCTTTTCTCTTTCTTTCTTCTTTCTTACTTTCTTCTTTCTTTCTTCTTTCTTTCTTCTTCATTTCTTCTTTCTTTATTCTGTATTCTTTCTTTCTTCTTTCTTTCTTTATTTCTTCTTTCTTTCTTCTTTCTTTCTTCTTTCTTCTTTCTTTCTTATTTCTTTCTTTCTTTTTTCTTTCTTCTTTCTTTCTTCTTCCTTCCTTCTTCTTTCTTCTATCTTTCTTTCTTCCTTCTTTCTTTCTTCTTTCTCTCTTCTTTCTTTCTTCTTTCTTTCGTCTTTCTTTCTTCTTAATTTCTTCTTTCTTTCTTCTTTCTTTCTTTCTTTTTTCTTTCTTCTAACTTCCTTCTTTTTTTTTCTTTCTTTCTTTCTTTTTTCTTTCTTCTTTCTTTCTTTCTCATTTCTTTCTTCATTCTTTCTTTCTTCTTTCTTTCTTCTTTCTTTCATTCTTTCTTCTTTCTTTCTTCTTTCTTTCTTCTTTCTTTCTTCTTTCTTTCTTCTTTCTTACTTCTTTCTTAAATCTTTCTTTCTCTCTTCTTTCTTTCTTCTTTCTTTCATTCTTTCTTCTGTCTTTCTGTCTTCTTTTTTCTTTCTTTCTTTCTTTCTTTCTTCTTTCTTCCTTCATTCTTTCTTTCTTTCTTTCTTTCTTTCTTTCTTCTTTCTTTCTTTCTTTCTTTCCTCTTTCTTTCTTCTTTCTTTCTTCTTTCTTTCTTTCTTCTTTCTTTCTTCTTTATTTCATCCTTCTTTCTTTCTTTCTTCTTTCTTTTTTTCTTTCTTTCATTCTTTCTTCTTTCTTTCTTCTTTCTTCTTTCTTTCTTTCTTCTTTCTTCTTTCTTTCTTCTTTCTTTCTTCTTTCTTTCTTCTTTCATTCTTTCTTCTTTCTTTCTTCTTTCTTTCTTTCTTCTTTCTTTCTTATTTCTTTCTTCTTCCTTTCTTTCTTCTTTCTTTCTTCCTTCTTTCTTTCTTTCTTCTTTCTTCCTTTCTTCTTTCTTTCTTCTTTCTTTCTTCTTTCTTTCTTTCTTCTTTCTTTCTTCTTTCTTTCTTCTTTCTTTCTTCTTTCTTCTTTCTTTCTTATTTCTTCTATCTTTCTTCTTTCTTTCTTTCTTCTTTCTTATTTCATTCTTTCTTCTTTCTTTTTTCTTTATTTCTTCTTTCTTACTTCTTTCTTTCTTCCTTCTTTCTTCTTTCTTTCTTCTTTCTTCTTTCTTTCTTATTTCTTCTATCTTTCTTCTTTCTTTCTTTCTTCTTTCTTATTTCATTCTTTCTTCTTTCTTTTTTCTTTATTTCTTCTTTCTTTCTTCTTTCTTTCTTCTTTCTTTCTTCTTTCTTTCTTCTTTCTTTCATTCTTTCTTCATTCTTTCTTTCTTCTTTCTTTCTTCTTTCTTTCTTCTTTCTTTCTTCTTTCTTTCTTTCTTCTTTCTTTCTTCTCTCTTGTTTCTTTATTCTTTCTTTCTTCCTTCTATTGTTCTTCATTGTTTCTTCTTTCTTTCTTTCTTCTTTCTTTCTTCTTTCTTTCTTCATTCATTCTTCTTTCTTTCTTCTTTCTTTCTTCTTTCATTCTTCTTTCTTTCTTCTTTCTTTCTTCTTTCTTTCTTTCTTCTTTCTTTCTTATTTCTTTCTTCTTCCTTTCTTTCTTCTTTCTTTCTTCCTTCTTTCTTTCTTTCTTCTTTCTTTCTTTCTTCTTTCTTTCTTCTTTCTTTCTTCTTTCTTTCTTCTTTCTTCTTTCTTTCTTATTTCTTCTATCTTTCTTCTTTCTTTCTTTCTTCTTTCTTATTTCATTCTTTCTTCTTTCTTTTTTCTTTATTTCTTCTTTCTTACTTCTTTCTTTCTTCCTTCTTTCTTCTTTCTTTCTTCTTTCTTTCATTCTTTCTTCATTCTTTCTTTCTTCTTTCTTTCTTCATTCATTCTTCTTTCTTTCTTCTTTCTTTCTTCTTTCATTCTTCTTTCTTTCTTCTTTCTTTCTTCTCTCTTCTTTCTTTCTTTCTTTCTTTCTTTCTTTCTTTCTTTCTTTCTCTCTTTCTTTCTTTCTTTCTTTCTTCTTTCTTTCTTCTGTCTTTCTTATGTCTTTCTTCTCTCTTTCTTCTTGCTTTCTTCTTTGTTTCTTCTTTCCTCTTTCTTTCTTCGTTCTTACTTTCTTCTTTCTTTCTTCTTTTTTCCTTCTTCATTTCTTCTTTCTTCTTTCTTTCTTCCTTCTTTCTTTATTTCTTCTTTCTTTCTTCCTTCTTTCTTCTTTCTTTCTTATTTCTTTCTTTCTTTTTTTTTTCTTCTTTCTCTCTTCTTCCTTCATTCTTTTTTCTTCTATCTTTCTTTCTTTCTTCTTTCTTTCTTCTTTCTTTCTTCTTTCTTCATTCTTTCTTCTTTCTTTCTTTCTTCTTTCATTTTTCTTTCTTTCTTCTTTCTTTCTTCTTTCTTTCTTTCTTCTTTCTTTCTTTTTTCTTTCTTTCTTCTTTCTTTCTTCTTTCTTTCTTCTTTCTTTCTTTCTTCTTTCTTTCTTCTTTCTTTCTTCATTCATTCTTCTTTCTTTCTTCTTTCTTCTTTCTCTTTTCTTCTTTCTTTTTTCTTTCTTTCTTCTTTCTTTCTTCTTTCTTTCTTCTTTCATTCTTTCTTCTTTCTTTCTTCTTTCTTTCTTCTTTCTTACTTCTTTCTTACTTCTTTCTTACTCTCTTCTTTCTTTCTTCTTTCTTTCATTCTTTCTTCTGTCTTTCTGTCTTCTTTTTTCTTTCTTTCTTTCTTCTTTCTTCCTTCATTCTTTCTTTCTTTCTTTCCTTCTTCTTTCTTTCTTTCTTTCTTTCCTCTTTCTTTCTTCTTTCTTTCTTCTTTCTTTCTTTTTTCTTTCTTTCTTCTTTCTTTCTTCTTTATTTCTTCCTTCTTTCTTTCTTTCTTCTTTCTTTTTTCTTCTTTCTTTTTTCCTTCTTTCTTTCTTCTTTCTTTCTTTCTTCTTCTTTCTTCTTTCTTTCTTTCTTCTTCTTTCTTTCTTCTTTATTTCTTCTTTCTTTCTTCTTTCTTCTTTCTTTCTTCTTTCTTTCTTCTTTCTTTCTTTTTCTTTCTTTCTTCTTTCTTTCATTATTTCTTCTTTCTTACTTTCTTCTTTCTTTCTTCTTTCTTTCTTCTTTCTTTCTTTCTTCTTTCTTTCTTATTTCTTTCTTCTTTTTTTCTTAATTCTATCTTTCTTCTTTCTTTCTTTCTTCTTTCTTTCTTCATTCTTTCGTTCTTCTTTCTTTCTTTCTCATTTCTTTCTTCTTTCTTTCTTCTTTCTTTCTTCTTTCTTTCTTTCTTCTTTTTTTCTTCTTTCTTTCTTTCTTTCTTTCTTCTTTCTTTCTTATTTCTTTCTTCTTCCTTTCTTTCTTCTTTCTTTCTTCCTTCTTTCTTTCTTTCTTCTTTCTTTCTTTCTTCTTTCTTTCTTCTTTCTTTCTTCTTTCTTTCTTCTTTCTCTTCTTCTTTCTTCTTTCTTCTTTCTTCTTTCTTCTTTCTTCTTTCTTCTTTCTTCTTTCTTCTTTCTTCTTTCTTCTTTCTTTCTTCTTTCTTTCTTATTTCTTCTATCTTTCTTCTTTCTTTCTTTCTTCTTTCTTATTTCTTTCTTTCTTATTTCTTTTTTCTTTATTTCTTCTTTCTTACTTCTTTCTTTCTTCTTTCTTTCTTCTTTCTTTCTTCTTTCTTTCATTCTTCTTTCTTTCTTTTTTCTTTCTTTCTTCTTTCTTTCTTCTTCCTTTCTTCTTTCTTTCTTTCTTTCTTCTTTCTTTCTTCTCTCTTGTTTCTTTCTTCTTTCTTTCTTCCTTCTATTGTTCTTCATTGTTTCTTTCTTCTTTCTTTCTTCTTTCATTCTTCTTTCTTTCTTGTTTCTTTCCTCTTTCTTTCTTTCTTTTTTCTTTCTTCTTCTTTCCCTCTTTTTTCTTCTCTGTTTCTTTCTTTCTTCTTTCTTTCTTCTTAATTCATTCTTCTTTCTTTCTTTCTTTCTTTCTTTCTTTCTTTCTTTCTCTCTTTCTTTCTTTCTTTCTTTCTTTCTTCTTTCTTTCTTCTGTCTTTCTTATGTCTTTCTTCTCTCTTTCTTCTTGCTTTCTTCTTTGTTTCTTCTTTCCTCTTTCTTTCTTCGTTCTTACTTTCTTCTTTCTTTCTTCTTTCTTCCTTTTTCATTTCTTCTTTCTTTCTTCTTTCTTCTTTCTTTCTTCTTTCTTTCTTTATTTCTTCTTTCTTTCTTTCTTCTTTCTTCTTTCTTTCTTATTTCTTTCTTTCTTTTTTCTTTCTTCTTTCTTTCTTCTTCCTTCATTCTTTTTTCTTCTATCTTTCTTTCTTTCTTCTTTCTTTCTTCTTTCTTTCTTCTTTCTTCATTCTTTCTTCTTTCTTTCTTTCTTCTTTCATTTTTCTTTCTTTCTTCTCTTCTTTCTTCTTTCTTTCTTTCTTCTTTCTTTCTTCCTTCTTTCTTTCTTTCTTCTTTCTTTCTTCTTTCTTTCTTCTTTCTTCTTTCTCTTTTCTTCTTTCTTTCTTCTCTCTTTCTTCCTTCTTCTTTCTTTCTTCTTTGTTTCTTTCTTCTTTCTTTCTTCTTTCTTTCTTCTTTCTTTCTTCTTTCTTTCTTCTTTCTTTCTTCTTTCTTTCTTTCTTCTTTCTTTCTTCTTTCTTTCTTCTTTCTTTCTTTCTTCTTTCTTTCTTCTTTCTTTCTTCTTCCTTTCTTTCTTCTTCTTTTCTTCCTTCTTTCTTTCTTTCTCTTTCTTTCTTCTTTCTTTCTTTGTTTTTTCTTTCTTCTTTCTTTCTTCTTCCTTCCTTACTTTTTCTTCTATCTTTCTTTCTTTCTTCTTTCTTTCTTTCTTCTTTCCTTCTTTGTTTTTTCTTTCTTCTTTCTTTCTTCTTCCTTCCTTCCTTTTTCTTCTATCTTTCTTTCTTCTTTCTTTCTTCCTCTTTCTTTCTTCTTTCTTTCTTCTTTCTTTCTTCTTTCTTTCTTCTTTCTTTTTTCTTTCTTCTTTCTTCTTCTTCCGTCCTTCTTTTTTCTTCTATCTTTCTTTCTTTCTTCTTGCTTTCTTTCTTCTTTCTTTCTTCTTTCTTTCTTTCTTTTTTCTTTCTTCTTTCTTTCTTTCTTTCTTTCTTTCTTTCTTTCTTTTTTTCTTTCTATCTTTTCTTTCTTCTTTCTTTCTTCTTTCTTTCCTCTTTCTTTCTTTCTTTTTTCTTTCTTCTTCTTTCCCTCTTTTTCTTCTATGTTTCTTCTTTCTTCTTCCTTTCTTCTTTCTTTCTTCTTTCTTTCTTATTTCTTTCTTTCTTCTTTCTTTACTTCTTCTTTCTCTCTTCTTTCTTTCTTCTTTCTTTCTTCTTTATTGTTTCTTTATTCTTACTTTCTTCCTTCTTTCGTTCTTATTTCTTTCTTCTTTCTTTCTTCTGTCTTTCTTCTTTCTTTCTTCTTTCTTTTCTTTATTTCTTCTTTCTTTCTTCTGTATTCTTTCTTTCTTCTTTCTTTCTTTATTTCTTCTTTCTTTCTTTCTTCTTTCTTTCTTCTTTCATTCTTCTTTCTTTCTTATTTCTTTCTTTCTTCTTTCTTTCTTATTTCTTTCTTCTTTCTTTCTTTCTTCTTTCTTTCTTCCTTCTTTCTTTCTTTCTTCTTTCTTTCTCTTTCTTTCTTCTTTCTTTCTTCTTCTTTCTTCTTTCTTTCTTCTTCCTTCCTTCTCTTTTCTTCTATCTTTCTTTCTTCTTTCTTTCTTTCTCTTTCATTCTTCTTTCTTTCTTCTTTCTTTCTTCTTTCATTCTACTTTCTTTCTTCTTTCTTTCTTCTTTCTTTCTTTCTTTTTTTCTTTCTTCTTTCTTTCTTCTTCCTTCCCTCTTTTTTCTTCTATCTTTTTTTCTATCTTCTTTATTCCTTCTTTCTTTCTTTCTTTCTTTCTTTCTTTCTTTCTTTCTTTATTCTTTCTTTCTTCTTTCTTACTTTCTTCTTTCTTTCTTCTTTCTTCCTTCTTCATTTCTTCTTTCTTCCTTCTGTATTCTTTCTTTCTTCTTTCTTTCTTATTTCTTCTTTCTTTCTTCTTTCTTTCTTCTTTCTTCTTTCTTTCTTATTTCTTTCTTTCTTTTTCTTTCTTCTTTCTTTCTTCTTCCTTCCTTCTTCTTTCTTCTATCTTTCTTTCTTCCTTCTTTCTTTCTTCTTTCTTTCTTCTTTCTTTCTTCTTTCTTTCGTCTTCTTTCTTCTTACTTTCTTCTTTCTTTCTTCTTTCTTTCTTTCTTTTTCTTTCTTCTTTCTTTCTTCTAACTTCCTTCTTTTTCTTCTATCTTTCTTTCTTTCTTCTTTCTTTCTTTCTCATTTCTTTCTTCATTCTTTCTTTCTTCTTTCTTTCTTCTTTCTTTCATTCTTTCTTCTTTCTTTCTTCTTTCTTTCTTCTTTCTTTCTTTCTTCTTTCTTTCTTATTTCTTTCTTCTTTCTTACTTCTTTCTTAATTCTTCTTTCTCTCTTCTTTCTTTCTTCTTTCTTTCATTCTTTCTTCTGTCTTCTGTCTTCTTTTTTCTTTCTTTCTTCTTTCTTCTTTCTTCCTTCATTCATTCTTTCTTTCTTTCTTTCTTCTTTCTTTCTTTCTTTCTTTCCTCTTTCTTTCTTCTTTCTTTCTTCATTCTTTCTTCTTTCTTTCTTCTTTATTTCATCTTTCTTCTTTCTTTCTTCTTTCTTTTTACTTTCTTTCATTCTTTCTTCTTTCTTTCTTCTTTCTTTCTTCTTTCTTTCTTCTGTATTCTTTCTTTCTTCTTTCTTTCTTTCTTCTTCTTTCTTTCCTTCTTCTTTCTTTCTTCTTTCTTCTTCCTTTCTTATTTTTTTCTTTCTTTTTTCTTTCTTCTTTCTTTCTTCTTCCTTCCTTCTTCTTTCTTCTATCTTTCTTTCTTCCTTCTTTCTTTCTTCCTTCTTTCTTCTTTCTTTCCTTCTTTCTTCTTTCTTTCTTCCTTCTTTCTTTCTTCTTTCTTTATTTCTTCTTTCTTTCTTCTTCTTTCTTTCTTTCTTCTTTATTTCTTCTTCTTCTTTCTTTCTTTCTTGTTTCTTTCTTCTTTCTTTCTTTCTTCTTTCTTCTTTCTTTCTTCTTTCTTTCTGCTTTCTTCTTACTTCTTTCTTTCTGCTTTCTTTCTTCTTCCTTTCTTTCTTCTTTCTTTCTTTCTTCTTTCTTTCTTTCTTCTTTCTTTCTTCTTCTTTCTTCTTTCTTTCTTTCTTCTTTCTTTCTTCTTTCTTTCTTCTTTCTTCAGTCTTCTTTCTTCGTTCTTCTTTCTTTCTTCTTTCTTTCTTCTTACTTCTTTCTTTCTTTCTTCTTTCTTTCTTCTTTATATCTTCTTTCTTACTTCTTTCTTTCTCTTTCTTTCTTTCTTCTTTTTTTTCTTCTTTCTTCTTCTTCTTCTTCTTTCTTCTTTCTTCTTTCTTTCTTCTTTCTTTCTTCTTTCTTTCTTTCTTCTTTCTTTTCTTCTTTCTTTCTATTATTTCTTCTTCTTACTTTCTTCTTTCTTTCTTCTTTCTTTCTACTTTCTTTCTTCTTTCTTTCTTCTTCTTTCTTTCTTCTTTCTTTCTTCTTTTTTTCTTAATTCTTTCTTTCTTCTTTCTTTCTTTCTTCTTTCTTTCTTCATTCTTTCTTTCTTCTTTCTTTCTTTCTCATTTCTTTCTTCTTTCTTTCTTCTTTCTTTCTTTCTTCTTTCTTTCTTCTTTCTTTCTTTCTTCTTTCTTTCTTCTTTCTTTCTTATTTCTTTCTTTCATTCTTTCTTCTTTCTTTCTTCTTTCTTTCTTCTTTCTTTCTTTCTTCTTTCTTTCTTATTTCTTTCTTCTTCCTTTCTTCTTCTTTCTTTCTTCCTTCTTTCTTTCTTTCTTCTTTCTTTCTTCTTTCTTTATTTCTTCTTTCTTTCTTCTTTCTTTCTTTCTTTCTTCTTTATTTCTTCTTTATTCTTTCTTTCTTTCTTGTTTCTTTCTTCTTTCTTTCTTTCTTCTTTCTTTCTTCTTTCTTTCTTCTTTCTTTCTGCTTTCTTTCTTTCTTCTTTCTTTCTTCTTTCTTTCTTCTTCCTTTCTTTCTTCTTTCTTTCTTTCTTTCTTCTTTCTTTCTTTCTTCTTTCTTTCTTCTTTCTTTCTTCTTTCTTTCTTTCTTCTTTCTTTCTTCTTTCTTTCTTCTTTCTTCTGTCTTCTTCTTCGTTCTTCTTTCTTTCTTCTTTCTTTCTTCTTACTTCTTTCTTTCTTTCTTCTTTCTTATTTCATTCTTTCTTCTTTCTTTTTTCTTTATTTCTTCTTTCTTACTTCTTTCTTTCTTCTTTCTTTCTCTTTCTTTCTTCTTTCTTTTTTCATTCTTTCATTCTTTCTTCATTCTTTCTTTCTTTCTTCTTTCTTTCTTCTTTCTTTCTTCTTTCTTTCTTCTTTCTTTCTTCTTTCTTTCTTCTTTCTTTCTTTCTTCTTTCTTTCTTCTCTCTTGTTTCTTTATTCTTTCTTTCTTCCTCTATTGTTCTTCATTGTTTCTTCTTCTTTCTTTCTCTTTCTTTCTTTCTTCTTTCTTTCTTCTTCTTTCTGCTTTCTTCTTTCTTCTTCTTTCTTCTTTCTTTCTTCTTTTTCTCTTACTTCTTTCTTTTTCTTCTTTCTTTATTTCTTCTTTCTTTCTTCTTTCTTTCTTTCTTTCTTCTTTCTTTATTCTTTCTTTCTTCTTCTTTCTTTCTTCTTCCTTTCTTTCTTCTTTCTTTCTTTCTTCTTTCTTTCTTTCTTCTTTCTTTCTTCTTTCTTTCTTTCTTCTTCTTTCTTATTTCTTTCTTCTTCCTTTCTTTCTTCTTTCTTTCTTCCTTCTTTCTTTCTTTCTTCTCTCTTTCTTCTTTCTTTCTTCTTTAATTCTTCTTTCTTTCTTCTTCTTCCTTCTTCCTTCCTTCTTTTTTCTTCTATCTTTCTTTCTTTCTTCTTTCTTTCTTCTTTCTTACTTTCTTCTTTCTTTCTTCTTTCTTTCTTTCATTTTTCTTTCTTTCTTTCTTTCTTTCTTTCTTTCTTCTTTCTTTCTTTCTTTCTTTCTT
This sequence comes from Columba livia, assembly GCF_036013475.1. Taxonomy (NCBI): domain Eukaryota; kingdom Metazoa; phylum Chordata; class Aves; order Columbiformes; family Columbidae; genus Columba; species Columba livia. The sequence continues at coordinate 67,975 of NW_027043440.1, forward strand.
TCTTTCTTCTTTCTTTCTTCTTTCTTTCTTACTTCTTTCTTGGTTCTTTCTTTCTTCTTTCTTTCTTCTGTCTTTCTTCTTTCTTTCTTCTTTCTTTCTTCTTTCCTCTTTCTTTCTTCTTTCTTACTTTCTTCTTTCTTTCTTCTTTCTTCCTTCTTCATTTCTTCTTTCTTTCTTCTGTATTCTTTCTTTCTTCTTTCTTTCTTTATTTCTTCTTTCTTTCTTCCTTCTTTCTTCTTTCTTTCATTCTTTCTTCTTTCTTTCTTTCTTCTTTCTTTCTTCTTTCTTTATTTGTTCTTTCTTTCTTCTTTCTTTCTTTCTTTCTTTCTTCTTTCTTTCCTCTTTCTTTCTTCTTTCTTCTTTCTTTCTTTCTTGTTTCTTTCTTCTTTCTTTCTTCTTTCTTTCTTCTTTCTTTCTTCTTTCTTTCTGCTTTCTTTCTTTCTTCTTTCTTTCTTCTTTTTCTCTTACTTCTTTCTTTCTTTCTTTCTTCTTTCTTTCTTCTTTCTTTCTTTATTCTTTCTTTCTTCTTTATTTCTTTCTTCTTTCTTTCTTTCTTCTTTCTTTCTTCTTCTTTCTTTCTTCTTTCTTTCTTCTTTCTTTCTTCTTTCTTCTTTTTTCTTTCTTCGTTCTTCTTTCTTACTTCTTCTTTCTTCTTTCTTTCTTCTGTCTTTCTTTTTTCTTTTTCTTTCTTTCTTCTTTTCTCTTTCTTTCTTCTTTCTTTCTTCTTCTTTCTTTGTTCTTTCTTCCTTCTTCATTTCTTCTTCTTTCTTCTGTATTCTTTCTTTCTTCTTTCATTCTTTATTTCTTCTTTCTTTCTTCTTTCTTTCTTCTTTCTTTCTTATTTCTTCTATCTTTTCTTCTTTCTTTCTTTCTTCTTTCTTATTTCGTTCTTTCTTCTTCTTTTTTCTTTATTTCTTCTTTCTTACTTCTTTCTTTCTTCTTTCTTTCTTCTTTCTTTCTTCTTTCTTTCATTCTTTCTTCATTCTTTCTTTCTTCTTTATTTCTTTTTTCTTTCTTTCTTCTTCCTTCCTTACTTTTTCTTCTATCTTTCTTTCTTTCTTCTTTCTTTCTTTCTTCTTTCTTTCTTCTTTCTTTCTTTGTTTTTTCTTTCTTCTTTCTTTCTCTTCCTTACTTTTTCTTCTATCTTTCTTTCTTTCTTCTTTCTTTCTTCCTCTTTCTTTCTTTTTCTTTCTTCTTTCTTCTTCTTTCTTTCTTCTTTCTTTTTTCTTTCTTCTTTCTTTCTTCTTCCGTCCTTCTTTTTTCTTCTATCTTTCTTTCTTTCTTCTTGCTTTCTTTCTTCTTTCTTTCTTCTTTCTTTCTTTCTTTTTTTTTCTTTCTTTCTTTCTTTCTTTCTTTCTTTCTTTCTTTCTTTCTTTCTTTCTTTCTTCTTTCTTTTTTTCTTTCTATCTTTCTTTCTTCTTTCTTTCTTCTTTCTTTCTTCTTCCTTACTTCTTTCTTTCTTCTTTCTTTCTTATTTTTTTCTTTCTTCTTTCTTTACTTCTTCTTTCTCTCTTCTTTCGTTCTTCTTTCTTTCTTCTTTATTGTTTCTTTATTCTTTCTTTCTTCCTTCTTTCGTTCTTCTTTCTTTCTTCTTTCTTTCTTCTTTCTTTCTTCTTTCTTTCGTCTTTCTTTCTTCTTAATTTCTTCTTTCTTTCTTCTTTCTTTCTTTCTTTTTTCTTTCTTCCTTCTTTCTTCTAACTTCCCTCTTTTTTCTTCTATCTTTCTTTCTTTCTTCTTTCTTTCTTCTTTCTTTCTTTCTCATTTCTTTCTTCATTCTTTCTTTCTTCTTTCTTTCTTCTTTCTTTCATTCTTTCTTCTTTCTTTCTTCTTTCTTTCTTCTTTCATTCTTTCTTCTTTCTTTCTTCTTTCATACTTCTTTCTTAATTCTTTCTTTCTCTCTTCTTTCTTTCTTCTTTCTTTCATTCTTTCTTCTGTCTTTCTGTCTTCTTTTTTCTTTCTTTCTTTCTTCTTTCTTCCTTCTTTCTTTCTTTCTTTCTTTCTTTCTTTCTTTCTTTCTTTCTTTCTTTCTTTCTTTCTTTCTTTCTTTCCACTTTCTTTCTTCTTTCTTTCTTCTTTCTTTCTTTTTTCTTTCTTTCTTCTTTCTTTCTTCTTTATTTCTTCCTTCTTTCTTTCTTTCTTCTTCTTTCTTTCTTCTTTCTTTCTTCTTTCTTTCTTCTTTCTTCTTTCTTTCTTCTTTCTTTCTTCTTTCTTTCTTTCTTCTTTCTTTCTTCTTTCATTCATTATTTCTTCTTTCTTACTTTCTTCTTTCTTTCTTCTTTCTTTCTTCTTTCTTTCTTTCTTCTTTCTTTCTTCTTTCTTTCTTCTTTTTTTCTTAATTCTATCTTTCTTCTTTCTTTCTTTCTTCTTTCTTTCTTCATTCTTTCTTTCTTCTTTCTTTCTTTCTCATTTCTTTCTTCTTTCTTTCTTCTTTCTTTCTTTCTTCTTTCTTTCTTCCTTCTTTCTTATTTCTTTCTTCTTCCTTTCTTTCTTCTTTCTTTCTTCCTTCTTTCTTTCTTTCTTCTCTCTTTCTTTCTTCTTTCTTTCTTCCTTCTTTCTTATTTCTTTCTTCTTTCATTCTTTCTTCTTTCTTTCTTCTTTCTTTCTTCTTTCTTTCTTCTTTCTTTCTTCTTTCTCTTTCTTCTTTCTTCTTTCTTCTTTCTTCTTTCTTCTTTCTTCTTTCTTCTTTCTTCTTTCTTCTTTCTTCTTTCTTCTTTCTTCTTTCTTCTTTCTTTCTTCTTTCTTTATTTCTTCTATCTTTCTTCTTTCTTTCTTTCTTCTTTCTTATTTCGTTCTTTCTTCTTTCTTTTTTCTTTATTTCTTCTTTCTTACTTCTTTCTTTCTTCTTTCTTTCTTCTTTCTTTCTTCTTTCTTTCATTCTTTCTTCATTCTTTCTTTCTTCTTTATTTCTTTTTTCTTTCTTTCTTCTTTCTTTCTTCTTCCTTTCTTCTTTCTTTCTTTCTTTCTTCTTTCTTTCTTCTCTCTTGTTTCTTTATTCTTTCTTTCTTCCTTCTATTGTTCTTAATTGTTTCTTCTTTCTTTCTTTCTTCTTTCTTTCTTCTTTCTTTCTTCTTTCATTCTTCTTTCTTTCTTCTTTCTTTCTTCTTTCATTCTTCTTTCTTTCTTCTTTCTTTCCTCTTTCTTTCTTTCTTTTTTCTTTCTTCTTCTTTCCCTCTTTTTTCTTCTATGTTTCTTTCTTTCTTCTTTCTTTCTTCTTTCTTTCTTTCTTCTTTCTTTCTTTCTTTCTTTCTTTCTTTCTTTCTTTCTTTCTTCTTTCTTTCTTCTTTCTCTCTTTCTTTCTTTCTTTCTTTCTTTCTTCTTTCTTTCTTCTGTCTTTCTTATGTCTTTCTTCTCTCTTTTTCTTGCTTTCTTCTTTGTTTCTTCTTTCCTCTTACTTTCTTCGTTCTTACTTTCTTCTTTCTTTCTTCTTTCTTCCTTCTTCATTTCTTCTTTCTTTCTTCTGTATTCTTTCTTTCTTCTTTCTTTCTTTATTTCTTCTTTCTTTCTTTCTTCTTTCTTTCTTCTTTCTTCTTTCTTTCTTATTTCTTTCTTTCTTTTTTCTTTCTTCTTTCTTTCTTCTTCCTTCCTTCTTTTTTCTTCTATATTTCTTTCTCCCTTCTTTCTTTCTTCTTTCTTTCTCCTTTCTTTCTTCTTTCTTTCTTCTTTCTTTCTTCTTTCTTTCTTTTAAATTTCTTCTTTCTTTCTTCTTTCTTTCTTTCTTTTTTCTTTCTTCTTTCTTTCTTCTAACTTCCTTCTTTTTTCTTCTATCTTTCTTTCTTTCTTCTTTCTTTCTTCTTTCTTTCTTTCTTCTTTCTTTCTTCTTTCTTTCTCTCTTCCTTCTTTCTTCTTTCTTTCATTCTTTCTTCTTTCTTTCTTTCTTCTTTCTTTCTTCTTTCTTTATTTCTTCTTTCATTCTTCTTTCTTTCTTTCTTTCTTCTTTCTTTCCTCTTTCTTTCTTCTTTCTTTCTGCTTTCTTTCTTTCGTCTTTCTTTCTTCTTTCTTTCTTCTTTTTCTCTTACTTCTCTTTCTTTCTTCTTTCTTTATTTCTTCTTTCTTTCTTCTTTCTTTCTTTCTTCTTTCTTTCTTTATTCTTTCTTTGTTTATCTTCCTTTCTTTCTTCTTTCTTTCTTTCTTCTTTCTTTCTTTCTTCTTTCTTTCTTCTTTCTTTCTTCTCTCTTTCTTCTTTCTTTCTTCTTTCTCTTTTCTTCTTTCTTCTTTCTTCTTTCTTCTTTCTTCTTTCTTCTTTCTACTTTCTTTCTTCTTTCTTTCTTATTTCTTCTATCTTTCTACTTTCTTTCTTTCTTCTTTCTTATTTCTTTATTTCTTGTTTCTTTTTTCTTTATTTCTTCTTTCTTACTTCTTTCTTTCTTCTTTCTTTCTTCTTTCTTTCTTCTTTCTTTCATTCTTTCTTCATTCTTTCTTCATTCTTTCTTTCTTCTTTCTTTCTTCTTTCTTTCTTCTTTCTTTCTTCTTCCTTTCTTCTTTCTTTCTTTCTTTCTTTCTTCTTTCTTTCTTCTCTCTTGTTTCTTTATTCTTTCTTTCTTCCTTCTATTGTTCTTCATTGTTTCTTCTTTCTTTCTTTCTTCTTTCTTTCTTCTTTCTTTCTTCATTCATTCTTCTTTCTTTCTTCTTTCTTTCTTCTTTCATTCTTCTTTCTTTCTTCTTTCTTTCCTCTTTCTTTCTTTCTTTTTTCTTTCTTCTTCTTTCCCTCTTTTTTCTTCTATGTTTCTTTCTTTCTTCTTTCTTTCTTCTTTCTTTCTTTCTTCTTTCTTCTTTCTTTCTTCTTTCTTTCTTCTTTCTTTCTTTCTTCTTTCTTCTTTCTTTCATTATTTCTTCTTTCTTACTTTCTTCTTTCTTTCTTCTTTCTTTCTTCTTTCTTTCTTTCTTCTTTCTTTCTTCTTTCTTTCTTCTTTTTTTCTTAATTCTATCTTTCTTCTTTCTTTCTTCATTCTTTCTTTCTTCTTTCTTTCTTTCTCATTTCTTTCTTCTTTCTTTCTTCTTTCTTTCTTTCTTCTTTCTTTCTTTCTTCTTTTTTTCTTCTTTCTTTCTTCTTTCTTTCTTCTTTCTTTTTCTTCTTTCTTTCCTATTTCTTTCTTCTTCCTTTCTTTCTTCTTTCTTTCTTCCTTCTTTCTTTCTTTCTTCTTTCTTTCTTTCTTCTTTCTTTCTTCTTTCTTTTTTCTTTCTTTCTTCTTTCTTTCTTCTTTCTTTCTCCCTTCTTTCTTTCTTTCTTCTTTCTTTTTTCTTCTTTCTTTTTTCCTTCTTTCTTCTTTCTTTCTTTCTTCTTTCTTTCTTCTTTCCTTCTTCTTTCTTTCTTCTTTCTTTCTTCTTTCTTTCTTTCTTCTTTCTTTCTTCATTCTTTCTTTCTTCTTTCTTTCTTTCTTATTTCTTTCTTCTTTCTTTCTTTATTTCTTCTTTCTTTCTTCTTTCTTTCTTCTTTCTTCTTTCTTTCTTATTTCTTTCTTTCTTTTTTCTTTCTTCTTTCTTTCTTCTTCCTTCCTTCTTTTTTCTTCTATCTTTCTTTCTCCCTTCTTTCTTTCTTCTTTCTTTCTTCTTTCTTTCTTCTTTCTTTCTTCTTTCTTTCTTCTTTCTTTCTTTTAAATTTCTTCTTTCTTTCTTCTTTCTTTCTTTCTTTTTTCTTTCTTCTTTCTTTCTTCTAACTTCCTTCTTTTTTCTTCTATCTTTCTTTCTTTCTTCTTTCTTTCTTCTTTCTTTCTTTATTCTTTCTTTGTTTATCTTCCTTTCTTTCTTCTTTCTTTCTTTCTTCTTTCTTTCTTTCTTCTTTCTTTCTTTCTTCTTTCTTTCTTCTCTCTTTCTTCTTTCTTTCTTCTTTCTCTTTTCTTCTTTCTTCTTTCTTCTTTCTTCTTTCTTCTTTCTTCTTTCTTCTTTCTACTTTCTTTCTTCTTTCTTTCTTATTTCTTCTATCTTTCTACTTTCTTTCTTTCTTCTTTCTTATTTCTTTATTTCTTGTTTCTTTTTTCTTTATTTCTTCTTTCTTACTTCTTTCTTTCTTCTTTCTTTCTTCTTTCTTTCTTCTTTCTTTCATTCTTTCTTCATTCTTTCTTCATTCTTTCTTTCTTCTTTCTTTCTTCTTTCTTTCTTCTTTCTTTCTTCTTCCTTTCTTCTTTCTTTCTTTCTTTCTTTCTTCTTTCTTTCTTCTCTCTTGTTTCTTTATTCTTTCTTTCTTCCTTCTATTGTTCTTCATTGTTTCTTCTTTCTTTCTTTCTTCTTTCTTTCTTCTTTCTTTCTTCATTCATTCTTCTTTCTTTCTTCTTTCTTTCTTCTTTCATTCTTCTTTCTTTCTTCTTTCTTTCCTCTTTCTTTCTTTCTTTTTTCTTTCTTCTTCTTTCCCTCTTTTTTCTTCTATGTTTCTTTCTTTCTTCTTTCTTTCTTCTTTCTTTCTTTCTTCTTTCTTCTTTCTTTCTTCTTTCTTTCTTCTTTCTTTCTTTCTTCTTTCTTCTTTCTTTCATTATTTCTTCTTTCTTACTTTCTTCTTTCTTTCTTCTTTCTTTCTTCTTTCTTTCTTTCTTCTTTCTTTCTTCTTTCTTTCTTCTTTTTTTCTTAATTCTATCTTTCTTCTTTCTTTCTTCATTCTTTCTTTCTTCTTTCTTTCTTTCTCATTTCTTTCTTCTTTCTTTCTTCTTTCTTTCTTTCTTCTTTCTTTCTTTCTTCTTTTTTTCTTCTTTCTTTCTTCTTTCTTTCTTCTTTCTTTTTCTTCTTTCTTTCCTATTTCTTTCTTCTTCCTTTCTTTCTTCTTTCTTTCTTCCTTCTTTCTTTCTTTCTTCTTTCTTTCTCCCTTCTTTCTTTCTTTCTTCTTTCTTTTTTCTTCTTTCTTTTTTCCTTCTTTCTTCTTTCTTTCTTTCTTCTTTCTTTCTTCTTTCCTTCTTCTTTCTTTCTTCTTTCTTTCTTCTTTCTTTCTTTCTTCTTTCTTTCTTCATTCTTTCTTTCTTCTTTCTTTCTTTCTTATTTCTTTCTTCTTTCTTTCTTTATTTCTTCTTTCTTTCTTTCTTCTTTCTTTCTTCTTTCTTCTTTCTTTCTTATTTCTTTCTTTCTTTTTTCTTTCTTCTTTCTTTCTTCTTCCTTCCTTCTTTTTTCTTCTATCTTTCTTTCTCCCTTCTTTCTTTCTTCTTTCTTTCTTCTTTCTTTCTTCTTTTTTCTTCTTTCTTTCTTCTTTCTTTCTTTTAAATTTCTTCTTTCTTTCTTCTTTCTTTCTTTCTTTTTTCTTTCTTCTTTCTTTCTTCTAACTTCCTTCTTTTTTCTTCTATCTTTCTTTCTTTCTTCTTTCTTTCTTCTTTCTTTATTTCTTCTTTCATTCTTCTTTCTTTCTTTCTTTCTTCTTTCTTTCCTCTTTCTTTCTTCTTTCTTTCTGCTTTCTTTCTTTCTTCTTTCTTTCTTCTTTCTTTCTTCTTTTTCTCTTACTTCTCTTTCTTTCTTCTTTCTTTATTTCTTCTTTCTTTCTTCTTTCTTTCTTTCTTCTTTCTTTCTTTATTCTTTCTTTCTTTATCTTCCTTTCTTTCTTCTTTCTTTCTTTCTTCTTTCTTTCTTTCTTCTTTCTTTCTTCTTTCTTTCTTCTTTCTTTCTTCTTTCTTTCTTCTTTCTCTTTTCTTCTTTCTTCTTTCTTCTTTCTTCTTTCTTCTTTCTTCTTTCTTCTTTCTACTTTCTTTCTTCTTTCTTTCTTATTTCTTCTATCTTTCTACTTTCTTTCTTTCTTCTTTCTTATTTCTTTATTTCTTGTTTCTTTTTTCTTTATTTCTTCTTTCTTACTTCTTTCTTTCTTCTTTCTTTCTTCTTTCTTTCTTCTTTCTTTCATTCTTTCTTCATTCTTTCTTCATTCTTTCTTTCTTCTTTCTCTCTTCTTTCTTTCTTCTTTCTTTCTTCTTCCTTTCTTCTTTCTTTCTTTCTTTCTTTCTTCTTTCTTTCTTCTCTCTTGTTTCTTTATTCTTTCTTTCTTCCTTCTATTGTTCTTCATTGTTTCTTTTTTCTTTCTTTCTTCTTTCTTTCTTCTTTCTTTCTTTCTTCTTTCTTCTTTCTTTCTTCTTTCTTTCTTCTTTCTTTCTTTCTTCTTTCTTCTTTCTTTCATTATTCTTTCTTACTTTCTTCTTTCTTTCTTCTTTCTTTCTTCTTTCTTTCTTTCTTCTTTCTTTCTTCTTTCTTTCTTCTTTTTTTCTTAATTCTATCTTTCTTCTTTCTTTCTTCATTCTTTCTTTCTTCTTTCTTTCTTTCTCATTTCTTTCTTCTTTCTTTCTTCTTTCTTTCTTTCTTCTTTCTTTCTTTCTTCTTTTTTTCTTCTTTCTTTCTTCTTTCTTTCTTCTTTCTTTCTTTCTTCTTTCTTTCCTATTTCTTTCTTCTTTCTTTCTTCCTTCTTTCTTTCTTCCTTCTTTCTTTCTTTCTTCTTTCTTTCTTTCTTCTTTCTTTCTTCTTTCTTTCTTCTTTCTTTCTTCTTTCTCTTTTCTTCTTTCTTCTTTCTTCTTTCTTCTTTCTTCTTTCTTCTTTCTTCTTTCTTCTTTCTTCTTTCTTTCTTTCTTCTTTCTTTCTTATTTCTTTCTTCTTCCTTTCTTTCTTCTTCCTTTCTTCCTTCTTTCTTTCTTTCTTCTTTCTTTCTTCTTTCTTTCTTTGTTTTTTCTTTCTTCTTTCTTTCTTCTTCCTTCCTTACTTTTTCTTCTATCTTTCTTTCTTTCTTCTTTCTTTCTTTGTTTTTTCTTTCTTCTTTCTTTCTTCTTCCTTCCTTCCTTTTTCTTCTATCTTTCTTTCTTCTTTCTTTCTTCCTCTTTCTTTCTTCTTTCTTTCTTCTTTCTTTCTTCTTTCTTTCTTCTTTCTTTTTTCTTTCTTCTTTCTTTCTTCTTCCGTCCTTCTTTTTTCTTCTTTCTTTCCTTCTTCTTGCTTTCTTTCTTCTTTCTTTCTTCTTTCTTTCTTCATTCTTTCTTTCTTCTTTCTTTCTTCTTTCTTTCTTATTTCTTTCTTCTTTCATTCTTTCTTCTTTCTTTCTTCTTTCTTTCTTCTTTCTTTCTTCTTTCTTTCTTTCTTCCTTCTTTCTTATTTCTTTCTTCTTCCTTTCTTTCTTCTTTCTTTCTTCCTTCTTTCTTTCTTTCTTCTTTATTTCTTTCTTCTTTCTTTCTTCTTTCTTTCTTCTTTCTTTCTTCTTTCTCTTCTCTTCTTTCTTCTTTCTTCTTTCTTCTTTCTTCTTTCTTCTTTCTTCTTTCTTCTTTCTTCTTTCTTCTTTCTTATTTCTTATTTCTTTCTTCTTTCTTTCTTATTTCTTCTATCTTTCTTCTTTCTTTCTTTCTTCTTTCTTATTTCGTTCTTTCTTCTTTCTTTTTTCTTTATTTCTTCTTTCTTACTTCTTTCTTTCTTCTTTCTTTCTTCTTTCTTTCTTCTTTCTTTCATTCTTTCTTCATTCTTTCTTTCTTCTTTATTTCTTTTTTCTTTCTTTCTTCTTTCTTTCTTCTTCCTTTCTTCTTTCTTACTTTCTTTCTTCTTTCTTTCTTCTCTCTTGTTTCTTTATTCTTTCTTTCTTCCTTCTATTGTTCTTCATTGTTTCTTCTTTCTTTCTTTCTTCTTTCTTTCTTCTTTCTTTCTTCATTCATTCTTCTTTCTTTCTTCTTTCTTTCTTCTTTCATTCTTCTTTCTTTCTTCTTTCTTTCCTCTTTCTTTCTTTTTTCTTTCTTCTTCTTTCCCTCTTTTTTCTTCTATGTTTCTTTCTTTCTTCTTTCTTTCTTCTTTCTTTCTTTCTTCTTTCTTTCTTTCTTTCTTTCTTTCTTTCTTTCTTTCTTTCTTTCTTTCTTTCTCTCTTTCTTTCTTTCTTTCTTTCTTTCTTTCTTTCTTCTTTCTTTCTTCTGTCTTTCTTATGTCTTTCTTCTCTCTTTCTTCTTGCTTTCTTCTTTGTTTCTTCTTTCCTCTTACTTTCTTCGTTCTTACTTTCTTCTTTCTTTCTTCTTCCTTCCTTCTTCATTTCTTCTTTCTTTCTTTATTTCTTCTTTCTTTCTTTCTTCTTTCTTCTTTCTTTCTTATTTCTTTCTTTCTTTTTTCTTTCTTCTTTCTTTCTTCTTCCTTCATTCTTTTTTCTTCTATCTTTCTTTCTTTCTTCTTTCTTTCTTCTTTCTTTCTTCTTTCTTCATTCTTTCTTCTTTCTTTCTTTCTTCTTTCATTTTTCTTTCTTTCTTCTTTCTTTCTTCTTTCTTTCTTTCTTCTTTCTTTCTTCCTTCTTTCTTTCTTTCTTCTTTCTTTCTTCTTTCTTTCTTCTTTCTTCTTTCTCTTTTCTTCTTTCTTTCTTCTCTCTTTCTTCCTTCTTCTTTCTTTCTTCTTTCTTTCTTTCTTCTTTCTTTCTTCTTTCTTTTTTCTTTCTTTCTTCTTTCTTTCTTCTTTCTTTCTTCTTTCTTTCTTCTTTCTTTCTTATTTCTTTCTTCTTCCTTTCTTTCTTCTTTCTTTCTTCCTTCTTTCTTTCTTTCTTCTTTCTTTCTTCTTTCTTTCTTTGTTTTTTCTTTCTTCTTTCTTTCTTCTTCCTTCCTTACTTTTTCTTCTATCTTTCTTTCTTTCTTCTTTCTTTCTTCTTTCTTTCTTCTTTTTCTTTGTTTTTTTCTTTCTTCTTTCTTTCTTCTTCCTTCCTTTTTCTTCTATCTTTCTTTCTTTCTTCTTTCTTTCTTCCTCTTTCTTTCTTTTTTCTTTCTTCTTTCTTTCTTCATTCTTTCTTCTTTCTTTTTTCTTTCTTCTTTCTTTCTTCTTCCGTCCTTCTTTTTTCTTCTATCTTTCTTTCTTTCTTCTTGCTTTCTTTCTTCTTTCTTTCTTCTTTCTTTCTTTCTTTTTTTTTTCTTTCTTTCTTTCCTTCTTTCTTTCTTTCTTTCTTTCTTTCTTTCTTTCTTTCTTTCTTTCTTTCTTTCTTTCTTTCTTTCTTTTTTTCTTTCTATCTTTCTTTCTTCTTTCTTTCTTCTTTCTTTCTTCTTCCTTACTTCTTTCTTTCTTCTTTCTTTCTTATTTCTTTCTTTCTTCTTTCTTTACTTCTTCTTTCTCTCTTCTTTCTTTCTTCTTTCTTTCTTCTGTCTATCTTCTTTCTTTCTACTTTCTTTCTTCCTTCTTTCTTTCTTCTTTCTTTCTTTATTTCTTCTTTCTTTCTTCTGTATTCTTTCTTTCTTCTTTCTTTCTTTATTTCTTCTTTCTTTCTTTCTTCTTTCTTTCTTCTTTCATTCTTCTTTCTTTCTTATTTCTTTCTTTCTTCTTTCTTTCTTATTTCTTTCTTTCTTCTTTCTTTCTTCCTTCTTTCTTTCTTTCTTCTTTCTTTCTTCTTTCTTTCTTCTTTCTTTCTTCTTCCTTCCTTCTCTTTTCTTCTATCTTTCTTTCTTCTTTCTTTCCTCTTTCTTTCTTCTTTTTTTCTTCTTTCTTCTTTCATTCTTTCTTCTTTCTTTCTTCTTTCTTTCTTCTTTCTTTCTTCTTTCTTTCTTTCTTCCTTCTTTCTTATTTCTTTCTTCTTCCTTTCTTTCTTCTTTCTTTCTTCCTTCTTTCTTTCTTTCTTCTTTCTTTCTTTCTTCTTTCTTTCTTCTTTCTTTCTTCTTTCTCTTTTCTTCTTTCTTTCTTCTTTCTTTCTTCTTTCTTCTTTCTTTCTTCTTTCTTTCTTTCTTCTTTCTTTCTTTCTTCTTTCTTTTTTCTTTATTTCTTCTTTCTTACTTCTTTCTTTCTTCTTTCTTTCTTCTTTCTTCTTTCTTTCTTCTTTCTTTCTTTCTTCTTTCATTCTTCTTTCTTTCTTCTTTCTTTCTTTCTTCTTTCTTTCTTCTTTCTTTATTCTTTCTTCTTTCTTCTTTCTTTCTTCTTACATTTTCTTTCTTCTTTCTTTCTTCTTTCTTTCTTTCTCATTTCTTTATTCATTCTTTCTTTCTTCTTTCTTTCTTCTTTCTTTCATTCTTTCTTCATTGTTTCTTCTTTCTTTCTTCTTTCTTACTTCTTTATTACTTCTTTCTTTCTCTCTTCTCTCTTTCTTCTTTCTTTCATTCTTTCTTCTGTCTTTCTGTCTTCTTTTTTCTTTCTTTCTTTCTTTCTTCTTTCCTCCTTCATTCTTTCTTTCTTTCTTTCTTTCTTCTTTCTTTCTTTCTTTCTTTCCTCTTTCTTTCTTCTTCCTTCCTTCTCTTTTCTTCTATCTTTCTTTCTTCTTTCTTTCCTCTTTCTTTCTTCTTTTTTTCTTCTTTCTTCTTTCATTCTTTCTTCTTTCTTTCTTCTTTCTTTCTTCTTTCTTTCTTCTTTCTTTCTTTCTTCCTTCTTTCTTATTTCTTTCTTCTTCCTTTCTTTCTTCTTTCTTTCTTCCTTCTTTCTTTCTTTCTTCTTTCTTTCTTTCTTCTTTCTTTCTTCTTTCTTTCTTCTTTCTCTTTTCTTCTTTCTTTCTTCTTTCTTTCTTCTTTCTTCTTTCTTTCTTCTTTCTTTCTTTCTTCTTTCTTTCTTTCTTCTTTCTTTTTTCTTTATTTCTTCTTTCTTACTTCTTTCTTTCTTCTTTCTTTCTTCTTTCTTCTTTCTTTCTTCTTTCTTTCTTTCTTCTTTCATTCTTCTTTCTTTCTTCTTTCTTTCTTTCTTCTTTCTTTCTTCTTTCTTTATTCTTTCTTCTTTCTTCTTTCTTTCTTCTTACATTTTCTTTCTTCTTTCTTTCTTCTTTCTTTCTTTCTCATTTCTTTATTCATTCTTTCTTTCTTCTTTCTTTCTTCTTTCTTTCATTCTTTCTTCATTGTTTCTTCTTTCTTTCTTCTTTCTTACTTCTTTATTACTTCTTTCTTTCTCTCTTCTCTCTTTCTTCTTTCTTTCATTCTTTCTTCTGTCTTTCTTCTTTTTTCTTTCTTTCTTTCTTTCTTCTTTCCTCCTTCATTCTTTCTTTCTTTCTTTCTTTCTTCTTTCTTTCTTTCTTTCTTTCCTCTTTCTTTCTTCTTTCTTTCTTCTTTCTTTCTTTTTTCTTTCTTTCTTCTTTCTTTCTTCTTTCTTTCTCCCTTCTTTCTTTCTTCTTTCTTTTTTCTTCTTTCTTTTTTCCTTCTTTCTTCTTTCTTTCTTTCTTCTTTCTTTCTTCTTTCCTTCTTCTTTCTTTCTTCTTTCTTTCTTCTTTCTTTCTTTCTTCTTTCTTTCTTCATTCTTTCTTTCTTCTTTCTTTCTTTCTTATTTCTTTCTTCTTTCTTTCTTCATTCTTTCTTTCTTCTTTCTTTCTTCTTTCTTCCTTATTTCTTTCTTCTTTCATTCTTTCTTCTTTTTTCTTCTTTCTTTCTTCTTTCTTTCTTTCTTCCTTCTTTCTTATTTCTTTCTTCTTCCTTTCTTTCTTCTTTCTTTCTTTCTTCTTTCTTCTTTCTTTCTTCTTTCTTTCTTCTTTCTTTTTCTTTCTTTCTTCTTTCTTACTTTCTTCTTTCTTTCTTCTTTCTTCCTTCTTCATTTCTTCTTTCTTTATTCTGTATTCTTTATTTCTTCTCTCTTTATTTATTTCTTCTTTCTTTCTTTCTTCTTTCTTTCTTCTTTCTTCTTTCTTTCTTATTTCTTTCTTTCTTTTTTATTTCTTCTTTCTTTCTTCTTTCTTTCTTCTTTCTTTCTTCTTTCTTTCTTCTTTCTTTTTTCTTTCTTCTCTCTTTCTTCTTCCTTCCTTCTTTTTTCTTCTATCTTTCTTTCTTTCTTCTTTCTTTCTTTCTTCTTTCTTTCTTCTCTCTTGTTTCTTTATTCTTTCTTTCTTCTTTCTTTCTTTCATTTTTCTTTCATTCTTTCTTTCTTTCTTTCTTTCTTTCTTTCTTTCTTTCTTTCTTCTTTCTTTCTTCTTTCTTTCTTCTTTATTTCTTCTTTCTTTCTTCTTTCTTTCTTACTTCTTTCTTTCTTATTTCTTTCTTCTTTCTTATTTCTTTCTTTCTTCTTTCTTTTTTCTTTATTTCTTCTTTCTTACTTCTTTCTTTCTTCTTTCTTTCTTCTTTCTTTCTTCTTTCTTTCATTCTTTCTTCATTCTTTCTTTCTTCTTTCTTTCTTTTTTCTTTCTTTCTTCTTTCTTTCTTCTTCCTTTCTTCTTTCTTTCTTCTTTCTTTCTTCTTTCTTTCTTACTTCTTTCTTTCTTATTTCTTTCTTCTTTCTTTCTTCTGTCTTTCTTCTTTCTTTCTTCTTTCTCTTTTCTTCTTTCTTCTTTCTTCTTTCTTCTTTCTTCTTTCTTCTTTCTTCTTTCTTTCTTCTTTCTTTCTTATTTCTTCTTTCTTTCTTCTTTCTTTCTTTCTTCTTTCTTATTTCTTTCTTTCTTCTTTCTTTTTTCTTTATTTCTTCTTTCTTACTTCTTTCTTTCTTCTTTCTTTCTTCTTTCTTTCTTCTTTCTTTCTTCTTTCTTTCTTCTTTCTCTTTTCTTCTTTCTTCTTTCTTCTTTCTTCTTTCTTCTTTCTTCTTTCGTCTTCTTCTTCTTTCTTCTTTCTTCTTTCTTCTTTCTTCTTTCTTCTTTCTTCTTTCTTCTTTCTTTCTTCTTTCTTTCTTATTTCTTCTTTCTTTCTTCTTTCTTTCTTTCTTCTTTCTTATTTCTTTCTTTCTTCTTTCTTTTTTCTTTATTTCTTCTTTCTTACTTCTTTCTTTCTTCTTTCTTTCTTCTTTCTTTCTTCTTTCTTTCATTCTTTCTTCATTCTTTCTTTCTTCTTTCTTTCTTTCTCATTTCTTTCTTCTTTCTTTCTTCTTTCTTTCTTTCTTCTTTCTTTCTTTCTTCTTTTTTTCTTCTTTCTTTCTTCTTTCTTTCTTTCTTCTTTCTTTCCTATTTCTTTCTTCTTCCTTTCTTTCTTCTTTCTTTCTTCCTTCTTTCTTTCTTTCTTCTTTCTTTCTTTCTTCTTTCTTTCTTCTTTCTTTCTTCTTTCTTTCTTCTTTCTCTTTTCTTCTTTCTTCTTTCTTCTTTCTTCTTTCTTCTTTCTTCTTTCTTCTTTCTTCTTTCTTCTTTCTTTCTTCTTTCTTTCTTATTTCTTCTTTCTTTCTTCTTTCTTTCTTTCTTCTTTCTTATTTCTTTCTTTCTTCTTTCTTTTTTCTTTATTTCTTCTTTCTTACTTCATTCTTTCTTCTTTCTTTATTCTTTCTTTCTTCTTTCTTTCATTCTTTCTTCATTCTTTCTTTCTTCTTTCTTTCTTTTTTCTTTCTTTCTTCTTTCTTTCTTCTTCCTTTCTTCTTTCTTTCTTTCTTTCCTCTTTCTTTCTTCTCTCTTGTTTCTTTATTCTTTCTTTCTTCCTTCTATTGTTCTTCATTGTTTCTTCTTTCTTTCTTTCTTCTTTCTTTCTTATTCTTTCTTCATTCATTCTTCTTTCTTTCTTCTTTCTTTCTTCTTTCATTCTTCTTTCTTTCTTCTTTCTTTCCTCTTTCTTTCTTTCTTTTTTCTTTCTTCTTCTTTCCCTCTTTTTTCTTCTATGTTTCCTTCTTTCTTCTTTCTTTCTTCTTTCTTTCTTTCTTCTTTCTTTCTTTCTTTCTTTCTTTCTTTCTTTCTTTCTTTCTTTCTCTCTTTCTTTCTTTCTTTCTTTCTTTCTTCTTTCTTTCTTCTGTCTTTCTTATGTCTTTCTTCTCTCTTTCTTCTTGCTTTCTTCTTTGTTTCTTCTTTCCTCTTTCTTTCTTCGTTCTTACTTTCTTCTTTCTTTCTTCTTTCTTCCTTTTTCATTTCTTCTTTCTTTCTTCTTTCTTCTTTCTTTCTTCTTTCTTTCTTTATTTCTTCTTTCTTTCTTTCTTCTTTCTTCTTTCTTTCTTATTTCTTTCTTTCTTTTTTCTTTCTTCTTTCTTTCTTCTTCCTTCATTCTTTTTTCTTCTATCTTTCTTTCTTTCTTCTTTCTTTCTTCTTTCTTTCTTCTTTCTTCATTCTTTCTTCTTTCTTTCTTCTTTCATTTTTTCTTTCTTTCTTCTTTCTTTCTTCTTTCTTTCTTTCTTCTTTCTTTCTTCCTTCTTTCTTTCTTTCTTCTTTCTTTCTTCTTTCTTCTTTCTCTTTTCTTCTTTCTTTCTTCTCTCTTTCTTCCTTCTTCTTTCTTTCTTCTTTGTTTCTTTCTTCTTTCTTTCTTCTTTCTTTCTTCTTTCTTTCTTCTTTCTTTCTTCTTTCTTTCCTTCTTCTTTCTTTCTTCTTTCTTTCTTCTTTCTTTCTTTCTTCTTTCTTTCTTATTTCTTTCTTCTTCCTTTCTTTCTTCATCCTTTCTTCTTTCTTTCTTCTTTCTTCTTTCTTTCTTCTTTCTTTCTTTGTTTTTTCTTTCTTCTTTCTTTCTTCTTCCTTCCTTACTTTTTCTTCTATCTTTCTTTCTTCTTTCTTTCTTCCTCTTTCTTTCTTCTTTCTTTCTTCTTTCTTTCTTCTTTCTTTCTTCTTTCTTTTTTCTTTCTTCTTTCTTTCTTCTTCCGTCCTTCTTTTTTCTTCTATCTTTCTTTCTTTCTTCTTGCTTTCTTTCTTCTTTCTTTCTTCTTTCTTTCTTTCTTTTTTTCTTTCTTTCTTCTTTCTTTCTTCTTTCTTTCTTTCTTCTTTCTTTCTTCCTTCTTTCTTTCTTTCTTCTTTCTTTCTTCTTTCTTCTTTCTCTTTTCTTCTTTCTTTCTTCTCTCTTTCTTCCTTCTTCTTTCTTTCTTCTATGTTTCTTTCTTCTTTCTTTCTTCTTTCTTTCTTCTTTCTTTCTTCTTTCTTTTTTCTTTCTTCTTTCTTTCTTCTTCCGTCCTTCTTTTTTCTTCTATCTTTCTTTCTTTCTTCTTTCTTTCTTTCTTCTTTCTTTCTTTCTTTCTTTCTTTCTTTCTTTCTTTCTTTCTCTCTTTCTTTCTTTCTTTCTTTCTTTCTTCTTTCTTTCTTCTGTCTTTCTTATGTCTTTCTTCTTTCTGTCTTCTTGCTTTCAATCTTTCTTCTTTCTTTCTTTCTTCTTTCTTTCTTCTTTTTTTCTTCCTTCTTTCTTTCTTTCTTCTTTCTTTCTTTCTTCTTTCTTTCTTTCTTCTTTCTTCTCTCTTTCTTCTTTCTTTCTTTCTTTCTTCTTTCTTTCTTCTTTCTTTCTGCTTTCTTTCTTTCTTCTTTTTCTTCTTTCTTTCTTCTTTCTTTTTGCTTTCTTTCCTTCTTCTTTCTTTCTTCTTTCTTTCTTCTTTTTCTCTTACTTCTTTATTTCTTCTTTCTTTATTTCTTCTTTCTTTCTTCTTTCTTTCTTCTTTCTTTCTTTCTTCTTCCTTTCTTTCTTCTTTCTTTCTTTCTTCTTTCTTTCTTTCTTCTTTCTTCTTCTTTCTTTCTCTCTTCGTTCTTCTTTCTTCTTATTTCTTTCTTCTTTCTTCTTTCTTCTTACTTCTTCTTTCTTCTTCTGTCTTCTTCTTTCTTTCTTCTTTCTTTCATTCTTCCTTCATTCTTTCTTTCTTCTTTCTTCTTCTTTCTTTCTTCTTTCTTTCTTCTTTCTTTCTCTTCCTTTCTTCTTCTTCTTTCTTCTTCTTTCTTTCTTCTTCTCTCTTTCTTTCTTTGTTTTTTCTTTCTTCTTTCTTTCTTCTTTCTTTCTTCTTTCTTTCTTGTTTTTTCTTTCTTCTTTCTTTCTATTTCTTCCTTTTTCTTCTATCTTTATTTCTTTCTTCTTTCTTTCTTTCTTCTTTCTGTCTTCTTTCTTTCTTCTTTCTTTCTTCTTTCTTTCTTCTTTCTTTCTTCTTGCTTTCTTCTTTCTTTCTTTCTTCTTTCTTTCTTTCCTTCCTTCTTTTCTTCTTTTCTTTCTTCTTCTTTCTTCTTTCTTCTTCTTCTTTCTTCTTCCTTCCTCTTTTTTCTTTCTTCTTTATTCTTTCTTTCTTTCTTTCTTTCTTTCTTTCTTTCTTTCTTTATTCTTTCTTTCTTCTTTCTTACTTTCTTCTTTCTTTCTTCTTTCTTCCTTCTTCATTTCTTCTTTCTTTCTTCTGTATTCTTTCTTTCTTCTTTCTTTCTCATTTCTTTCTTCATTCTTTCTTTCTTCTTTCTTTCTTCTTTCTTTCATGCTTTCTTCTTTCTTTCTTCTTTCTTTCTTCTTTCTTTCTTTCTTCTTTCTTTCTTCTTTCTTTCTTCTTTCTTACTTCTTTCTTAATTCTTTCTTTCTCTCTTCTTTCTTTCTTCTTTCTTTCATTCTTTCTTCTGTCTTTCTGTCTTCTTTTTTCTTTCTTTCTTTCTTCCTTCATTCTTTCTTTCTTTCTTTCTTTCTTCTTTCTTTCTTTCTTTCTTTCCTCTTTCTTTCTTCTTTCTTTCTTCATTCTTTCTTCTTTCTTTCTTCTTTCTTTCTTCTTTCTTTCTTCTGTATTCTTTCTTTCTTCTTTCTTTCTTTATTTCTTCTTTCTTTCTTTCTTCTTTCTTTCTTCTTTCTTCTTTCTTTCTTATTTTTTTCTTTCTTTTTTCTTTCTTCTTTCTTTCTTCTTCCTTCCTTCTTCTTTCTTATATCTTTCTTTCTTCCTTCTTTCTTTCTTCCTTCTTTCTTCTTTCTTTCTTTCTTTCTTCTTTCTTTCTTCTTTCTTTATTTCTTCTTTCTTTCTTCTTTCTTTCTTTCTTTCTTCTTTATTTCTTCTTTCTTCTTTCTTTCTTTCTTGTTTCTTTCTTCTTTCTTTCTTCTTTCTTTCTTCTTTCTTTCTTCTTTCTTTCTGCTTTCTTTCTTTCTTCTTTCTTTCTTCTTTCTTTCTTCTTCCTTTCTTTCTTTTCTTTCTTTCTTCTTTCTTTCTTTCTTCTTTCTTTCTTCTTTCTTTCTTCTTTCTTTCTTTCTTCTTTCTTTCTTTCTTCTTTCTTTCTTCTTTCTTTCTTCTTTCTTCTGTCTTCTTTCTTCGTTCTTCTTTCTTTCTTCTTTCTTTCTTCTTACTTCTTTCTTTCTTTCTTCTTTCTTTCTTCTTTATATCTTCTTTCTTACTTCTTTCTTTCTTCTTTCTTTCTTTCTTCTTTTTACTTCTTTCTTTCTTCTTTCTTTCTTACTTCTTTCTTTCTTCCTTCTTTCTTTCTTTCTTCTTTCTTTCTTTCTTCTTTCTTTCTTCTTTCTTTCTTCTTTCTTTCTTCTTTCTTCTTTCTTTCTTCTTTCTTTCTTCTTTCTTTCTTTCTTCTTTCTTTCTTCTTTCTTTCTATTATTTCTTCTTTCTTACTTTCTTCTTTCTTTCTTCTTTCTTTCTTCTTTCTTTCTTCTTTCTTTTTTCTTTCTTCTTTCTTTCTTCTTTTTTTCTTTCTTCTTTCTTTCTTCTTTCTTTCTATTATTTCTTCTTTCTTTCTTCTTTCTTCTTTCTTTCTTCTTTCTTTCTTTATTTCTTCTTTCTTTCTTCCTTCTTTCTTCTTTCTTTCTTATTTCTTTCTTTCTTTTTTTTTTCTTCTTTCTTTCTTCTTCCTTCATTCTTTTTTCTTCTATCTTTCTTTCTTTCTTCTTTCTTTCTTCCTTCTTTCTTCTTTCTTCATTCTTTCTACTTTCTTTCTTTCTTCTTTCATTTTTCTTTCTTTCTTCTTTCTTTCTTCTTTCTTTCTTCCTTCTTTCTTTCTTCCTTCTTTCTTTCTTTCTTCTTTCTTTCTTCTTTCTTCTTTCTCTTTTCTTCTTTCTTTCTTTTTTCTTTCATTCTTTCTTCTTTCTTTCTTCTTTCTTTCTTCTTTCTTACTTCTTTCTTTCTTCTTTCTTACTTTCTTCTTTCTTTCTTCTTTCTTCCTTCTTCATTTCTTCTTTCTTTCTTCTGTATTCTTTCTTTCTTCTTTCTTTCTTTATTTCTTCTTTCTTTCTTTCTTCTTTCTTTCTTCTGTATTCTTTCTTTCTTATTTCTTTCTTCCTTCTTTCTTTCTTCTTTCTTTCTTTCTTTTTTCTTTCTTCTTTCTTTCTTCTAACTTCCTTCTTTTTTCTTCTGTCTTTCTTTCTTTCTTCTTTCTTTCTTATTTCTTTCTTTCTTCTTTCTTTCTTCTTTCTTCCTTCTTTCTTCTTTCTTTCTTTCTTTCTTTCTTCTTTCATTCTTCTTTCTTTCTTTCTTTCTTCTTTCTTTCCTCTTTCTTTCTTCTTTATTTCTTCCTTCTTCTTTCTTTCTTTCTTGTTTCTTTCTTCCTTCTTTCTTTCTTCTTTCTTTCTTCTTTCTTTCTTCTTTCTTTCTGCTTTCTTTCTTTCTTCTTTCTTTCTTCTTTCTTTCTTCTTTTTCTCTTACTTCTTTCTTTTTCTTCTTTCTTTATTTCTTCTTTCTTTCTTCTTTCATTCTTTCTTTCTTCTTTCTTTATTCTTTCTTTCTTCTTTCTTTCTTTCTTCTTCCTTCCTTTCTTCTTTCTTTCTTTCTTCTTTCTTTCTTTCTTCTTTCTTTCTTCTTTCTTTCTTTCTTCTTTCTTTCTTCTTTCTTTCTTCTTTCTTCTTTCTTCTGTCTTCCTTCTTCGTTCTTCTTTCTTTCTTCTTTATTTCTTCTTTCTTACTTCTTTCTTTCTACTTTCTTTCTTTCTTCTTTCTTTCTTCTTTCTTTCTTCTTTCTTTCTTACTTCTTTCTTTCTTCCTTCTTTCTTTCTTTCTTCTTTCTTTCTTTCTTCTTTCTTTCTCCTTTCTTTCTTCTTTCTTCTTTCTTTTTTCTTCTTTCTTTCTTCTTTCTTTCTTCTTTCTTCTTTCTTTCTTCTTTCTTTCTTTCTTCTTTCTTTCTTATTTCTTTCTTCTTTCTTTCTTACTTCTTTCTTTCTTCCTTCTTTCTTTCTTTCTTCTTTCTTTCTTTCTTCTTTCTTTCTTCTTTCTTTCTTCTTTCTTCTTTCTTTTTTCTTCTTTCTTTCTTCTTTCTTTCTTTCTTCTTTCTTTCCTCTTTCTTTCTTTCCTTTTTCTTTCTTCTTCTTTCCCTCTTTTTTCTTCTATGTTTCTTTCTTTCTTCTTTCTTTCTTCTTTCTTTCTTTCTTCTTTCTTTCTTTCTTTCTTTCTTTCTTTCTTTCTTTCTTTCTCTCTTTCTTTCTTTCTTTCTTTCTTTCTTCTTTCTTTCTTCTTTCTTTCTTATTTCTTTCTTCTTTCTTTCTTTCTTCTTTCTTTCTTCTTTTTTTCTTCCTTCTTTCTTTCTTTCTTCTTTCTTTCTTTCTTCTTTCTTTCTTTCTTCTTTCTTCTCTCTTTCTTCTTTCTTTCTTTCTTTCTTCTTTCTTTCTTCTTTCTTTCTGCTTTCTTTCTTTCTTCTTTTTCTTCTTTCTTTCTTCTTTCTTTTTGCTTTCTTTCCTTCTTCTTTCTTTCTTCTTTCTTTCTTCTTTTTCTCTTACTTCTTTATTTCTTCTTTCTTTATTTCTTCTTTCTTTCTTCTTTCTTTCTTCTTTCTTTCTTTCTTCTTCCTTTCTTTCTTCTTTCTTTCTTTCTTCTTTCTTTCTTTCTTCTTTCTTTCTTCTTTCTTTCTCTCTTCGTTCTTCTTTCTTTCTTATTTCTTTCTTCTTTCTTCTTTATTTTTTCTTTCTTACTTCTTTCTTTCTTCTTTCTGTCTTTCTTCTTTCTTTCTTCTTTCTTTCATTCTTCCTTCATTCTTTCTTTCTTCTTTCTTTCTTCTTTCTTTCTTTCTTCTTTCTTTCTTATTTCTTTCTTCTTCCTTTCTTTCTTCTTTCTGTCTTCCTTCTTTCTTTCTTTCTTCTCTCTTTCTTCTTTCTTTCTTTGTTTTTTCTTTCTTCTTTCTTTCTTCTTTCTTTCTTCTTTCTTTCTTTGTTTTTTCTTTCTTCTTTCTTTCTATTTCCTTCCTTCCTTTTTCTTCTATCTTTATTTCTTTCTTCTTTCTTTCTTTCTTCTTTCTGTCTTCTTTCTTTCTTCTTTCTTTCTTCTTTCTTTCTTCTTTCTTTCTTCTTGCTTTCTTCTTTAATTCTTCTTTCTTTCTTCTTTCTTTCTTCTTCCTTCCTTCTTTTTTCTTCTATCTTTCTTTCTTTCTTCTTTCTTTCTTCTTTCTTACTTTCTTCTTTCTTTCTTCTTTCTTTCTTCTTTCTTTCTTTCTTCTTTCTTCTTTCTTTCATTATTCTTTCTTACTTTCTTCTTTCTTTCTTCTTTCTTTCTTCTTTCTTTCTTTCTTCTTTCTTTCTTCTTTCTTTCTTCTTTTTTTCTTAATTCTATCTTTCTTCTTTCTTTCTTCATTCTTTCTTTCTTCTTTCTTTCTTTCTCATTTCTTTCTTCTTTCTTTCTTCTTTCTTTCTTTCTTCTTTCTTTCTTTCTTCTTTTTTTCTTCTTTCTTTCTTCTTTCTTTCTTCTTTCTTTCCTATTTCTTTCTTCTTTCTTTCTTCCTTCTTTCTTTCTTTCTTCTTTCTTTCTTTCTTCTTTCTTTCTTCTTTCTTTCTTCTTTCTTTCTTCTTTCTCTTTTCTTCTTTCTTCTTTCTTCTTTCTTCTTTCTTCTTTCTTCTTTCTTCTTTCTTCTTTCTTCTTTCTTTCTTTCTTCTTTCTTTCTTATTTCTTTCTTCTTCCTTTCTTTCTTCTTCCTTTCTTCCTTCTTTCTTTCTTTCTTCTTTCTTTCTTCTTTCTTTCTTTGTTTTTTCTTTCTTCTTTCTTTCTTCTTCCTTCCTTACTTTTTCTTCTATCTTTCTTTCTTTCTTCTTTCTTTCTTTGTTTTTTCTTTCTTCTTTCTTTCTTCTTCCTTCCTTCCTTTTTCTTCTATCTTTCTTTCTTCTTTCTTTCTTCCTCTTTCTTTCTTCTTTCTTTCTTCTTTCTTTCTTCTTTCTTTCTTCTTTCTTTTTTCTTTCTTCTTTCTTTCTTCTTCCGTCCTTCTTTTTTCTTCTTTCTTTCCTTCTTCTTGCTTTCTTTCTTCTTTCTTTCTTCTTTCTTTCTTCATTCTTTCTTTCTTCTTTCTTTCTTCTTTCTTTCTTATTTCTTTCTTCTTTCATTCTTTCTTCTTTCTTTCTTCTTTCTTTCTTCTTTCTTTCTTCTTTCTTTCTTTCTTCCTTCTTTCTTATTTCTTTCTTCTTCCTTTCTTTCTTCTTTCTTTCTTCCTTCTTTCTTTCTTTCTTCTTTCTTTCTTTCTTCTTTCTTTCTTCTTTCTTTCTTCTTTCTTTCTTCTTTCTCTTCTCTTCTTTCTTCTTTCTTCTTTCTTCTTTCTTCTTTCTTCTTTCTTCTTTCTTCTTTCTTCTTTCTTCTTTCTTCTTTCTTCTTTCTTATTTCTTATTTCTTTCTTCTTTCTTTCTTATTTCTTCTATCTTTCTTCTTTCTTTCTTTCTTCTTTCTTATTTCGTTCTTTCTTCTTTCTTTTTTCTTTATTTCTTCTTTCTTACTTCTTTCTTTCTTCTTTCTTTCTTCTTTCTTTCTTCTTTCTTTCATTCTTTCTTCATTCTTTCTTTCTTCTTTATTTCTTTTTTCTTTCTTTCTTCTTTCTTTCTTCTTCCTTTCTTCTTTCTTACTTTCTTTCTTCTTTCTTTCTTCTCTCTTGTTTCTTTATTCTTTCTTTCTTCCTTCTATTGTTCTTCATTGTTTCTTCTTTCTTTCTTTCTTCTTTCTTTCTTCTTTCTTTCTTCATTCATTCTTCTTTCTTTCTTCTTTCTTTCTTCTTTCATTCTTCTTTCTTTCTTCTTTCTTTCCTCTTTCTTTCTTTTTTCTTTCTTCTTCTTTCCCTCTTTTTTCTTCTATGTTTCTTTCTTTCTTCTTTCTTTCTTCTTTCTTTCTTTCTTCTTTCTTTCTTTCTTTCTTTCTTTCTTTCTTTCTTTCTTTCTTTTTCTTTCTTTCTCTCTTTCTTTCTTTCTTTCTTTCTTTCTTTCTTCTTTCTTTCTTCTGTCTTTCTTATGTCTTTCTTCTCTCTTTCTTCTTGCTTTCTTCTTTGTTTCTTCTTTCCTCTTACTTTCTTCGTTCTTACTTTCTTCTTTCTTTCTTCTTCCTTCCTTCTTCATTTCTTCTTTCTTTCTTTATTTCTTCTTTCTTTCTTTCTTCTTTCTTCTTTCTTTCTTATTTCTTTCTTTCTTTTTTCTTTCTTCTTTCTTTCTTCTTCCTTCATTCTTTTTTCTTCTATCTTTCTTTCTTTCTTCTTTCTTTCTTCTTTCTTTCTTCTTTCTTCATTCTTTCTTCTTTCTTTCTTTCTTCTTTCATTTTTCTTTCTTTCTTCTTTCTTTCTTCTTTCTTTCTTTCTTCTTTCTTTCTTCCTTCTTTCTTTCTTTCTTCTTTCTTTCTTCTTTCTTTCTTCTTTCTTCTTTCTCTTTTCTTCTTTCTTTCTTCTCTCTTTCTTCCTTCTTCTTTCTTTCTTCTTTCTTTCTTCCTCTTTCTTTCTTTTTTCTTTCTTCTTTCTTTCTTCATTCTTTCTTCTTTCTTTTTTCTTTCTTCTTTCTTTCTTCTTCCGTCCTTCTTTTTTCTTCTATCTTTCTTTCTTTCTTCTTGCTTTCTTTCTTCTTTCTTTCTTCTTTCTTTCTTTCTTTTTTTTTTTCTTTCTTTCTTTCCTTCTTTCTTTCTTTCTTTCTTTCTTTCTTTCTTTCTTTCTTTCTTTCTTTCTTTCTTTCTTTCTTTCTTTTTTTCTTTCTATCTTTCTTTCTTCTTTCTTTCTTCTTTCTTTCTTCTTCCTTACTTCTTTCTTTCTTCTTTCTTTCTTATTTCTTTCTTTCTTCTTTCTTTACTTCTTCTTTCTCTCTTCTTTCTTTCTTCTTTCTTTCTTCTGTCTATCTTCTTTCTTTCTACTTTCTTTCTTCCTTCTTTCTTTCTTCTTTCTTTCTTTATTTCTTCTTTCTTTCTTCTGTATTCTTTCTTTCTTCTTTCTTTCTTTATTTCTTCTTTCTTTCTTTCTTCTTTCTTTCTTCTTTCATTCTTCTTTCTTTCTTATTTCTTTCTTTCTTCTTTCTTTCTTATTTCTTTCTTTCTTCTTTCTTTCTTCCTTCTTTCTTTCTTTCTTCTTTCTTTCTTCTTTCTTTCTTCTTTCTTTCTTCTTCCTTCCTTCTCTTTTCTTCTATCTTTCTTTCTTCTTTCTTTCCTCTTTCTTTCTTCTTTTTTTCTTCTTTCTTCTTTCATTCTTTCTTCTTTCTTTCTTCTTTCTTTCTTCTTTCTTTCTTCTTTCTTTCTTTCTTCCTTCTTTCTTATTTCTTTCTTCTTCCTTTCTTTCTTCTTTCTTTCTTCCTTCTTTCTTTCTTTCTTCTTTCTTTCTTTCTTCTTTCTTTCTTCTTTCTTTCTTCTTTCTCTTTTCTTCTTTCTTTCTTCTTTCTTTCTTCTTTCTTCTTTCTTTCTTCTTTCTTTCTTTCTTCTTTCTTTCTTTCTTCTTTCTTTTTTCTTTATTTCTTCTTTCTTACTTCTTTCTTTCTTCTTTCTTTCTTCTTTCTTCTTTCTTTCTTCTTTCTTTCTTTCTTCTTTCATTCTTCTTTCTTTCTTCTTTCTTTCTTTCTTCTTTCTTTCTTCTTTCTTTATTCTTTCTTCTTTCTTCTTTCTTTCTTCTTACATTTTCTTTCTTCTTTCTTTCTTCTTTCTTTCTTTCTCATTTCTTTATTCATTCTTTCTTTCTTCTTTCTTTCTTCTTTCTTTCATTCTTTCTTCATTGTTTCTTCTTTCTTTCTTCTTTCTTACTTCTTTATTACTTCTTTCTTTCTCTCTTCTCTCTTTCTTCTTTCTTTCATTCTTTCTTCTGTCTTTCTGTCTTCTTTTTTCTTTCTTTCTTTCTTTCTTCTTTCCTCCTTCATTCTTTCTTTCTTTCTTTCTTTCTTCTTTCTTTCTTTCTTTCTTTCCTCTTTCTTTCTTCTTTCTTTCTTCTTTCTTTCTTTTTTCTTCTTTCTTCTTTCTTTCTTCTTTCTTTCTCCCTTCTTTCTTTCTTCTTTCTTTTTTCTTCTTCTTTTTTTCCTTCTTTCTTCTTTCTTTCTTTCTTCTTTCTTTCTTCTTTCCTTCTTCTTTCTTTCTTCTTTCTTTCTTCTTTCTTTCTTTCTTCTTTCTTTCTTCATTCTTCTTTCTTCTTTCTTTCTTTCTTATTTCTTTCTTCTTTCTTTCTTCATTCTTTCTTTCTTCTTTCTTTCTTCTTTCTTCCTTATTTCTTTCTTCTTTCATTCTTTCTTCTTTTTTCTTCTTTCTTTCTTCTTTCTTTCTTTCTTCCTTCTTTCTTATTTCTTTCTTCTTCCTTTCTTTCTTCTTTCTTTCTTTCTTCTTTCTTCTTTCTTTCTTCTTTCTTTCTTCTTTCTTTTTCTTTCTTTCTTCTTTCTTACTTTCTTCTTTCTTTCTTCTTTCTTCCTTCTTCATTTCTTCTTTCTTTATTCTGTATTCTTTATTTCTTCTCTCTTTATTTATTTCTTCTTTCTTTCTTTCTTCTTTCTTTCTTCTTTCTTCTTTCTTTCTTATTTCTTTCTTTCTTTTTTATTTCTTCTTTCTTTCTTCTTTCTTTCTTCTTTCTTTCTTCTTTCTTTCTTCTTTCTTTTTTCTTTCTTCTCTCTTTCTTCTTCCTTCCTTCTTTTTTCTTCTATCTTTCTTTCTTTCTTCTTTCTTTCTTTCTTCTTTCTTTCTTCTTTTTTCCTTTCTTCTTTCTTTCTTCTTTCTTTCTTTCATTTTTCTTTCATTCTTTCTTTCTTTCTTTCTTTCTTTCTTTCTTTCTTTCTTTCTTCTTTCTTTCTTCTTTCTTTCTTCTTTATTTCTTCTTTCTTTCTTCTTTCTTTCTTACTTCTTTCTTTCTTATTTCTTTCTTCTTTCTTATTTCTTTCTTTCTTCTTTCTTTTTTCTTTATTTCTTCTTTCTTACTTCTTTCTTTCTTCTTTCTTTCTTCTTTCTTTCTTCTTTCTTTCATTCTTTCTTCATTCTTTCTTTCTTCTTTCTTTCTTTTTTCTTTCTTTCTTCTTTCTTTCTTCTTCCTTTCTTCTTTCTTTCTTCTTTCTTTCTTCTTTCTTTCTTACTTCTTTCTTTCTTATTTCTTTCTTCTTTCTTTCTTCTGTCTTTCTTCTTTCTTTCTTCTTTCTCTTTTCTTCTTTCTTCTTTCTTCTTTCTTCTTTCTTCTTTCTTCTTTCTTCTTTCTTTCTTCTTTCTTTCTTATTTCTTCTTTCTTTCCTCTTTCTTTCTTTCTTCTTTCTTATTTCTTTCTTTCTTCTTTCTTTTTTCTTTATTTCTTCTTTCTTACTTCTTTCTTTCTTCTTTCTTTCTTCTTTCTTTCTTCTTTCTTTCTTCTTTCTTTCTTCTTTCTCTTTTCTTCTTTCTTCTTTCTTCTTTCTTCTTTCTTCTTTCGTCTTTCTTCTTTCTTCTTTCTTCTTTCTTCTTTCTTCTTTCTTCTTTCTTCTTTCTCTTCTTTCTTCTTTCTTTCTTATTTCTTCTTTCTTTCTTCTTTCTTTCTTTCTTCTTTCTTATTTCTTTCTTTCTTCTTTCTTTTTTCTTTATTTCTTCTTTCTTATCTTTCTTTCTTTCTTCTTTCTTATTTCTTTCTTTCTTCTTTCTTTTTTCTTTATTTCTTCTTTCTTACTTCTTTCTTTCTTCTTTCTTTCTTCTTTCTTTCTTCTTTCTTTCATTCTTTCTTCATTCTTTCTTTCTTCTTTCTTTCTTTCTCATTTCTTTCTTCTTTCTTTCTTCTTTCTTTCTTTCTTCTTTCTTTCTTTCTTCTTTTTTTCTTCTTTCTTTCTTCTTTCTTTCTTTCTTCTTTCTTTCCTATTTCTTTCTTCTTCCTTTCTTTCTTCTTTCTTTCTTCCTTCTTTCTTTCTTTCTTCTTTCTTTCTTTCTTCTTTCTTTCTTCTTTCTTTCTTCTTTCTTTCTTCTTTCTCTTTTCTTCTTTCTTCTTTCTTCTTTCTTCTTTCTTCTTTCTTCTTTCTTCTTTCTTCTTTCTTCTTTCTTCTTTCTTCTTTCTTTCTTCTTTCTTTCTTATTTCTTCTTTCTTTCTTCTTTCTTTCTTTCTTCTTTCTTATTTCTTTCTTTCTTCTTTCTTTTTCTTTATTTCTTCTTTCTTACTTCTTTCTTTCTTCTTTCTTTCTTCTTTCTTTCTTCTTTCTTTCATTCTTTCTTCATTCTTTCTTTCTTCTTTCTTTCTTTTTTCTTTCTTTCTTCTTTCTTTCTTCTTCCTTTCTTCTTTCTTTCTTTCTTTCCTCTTTCTTTCTTCTCTCTTGTTTCTTTATTCTTTCTTTCTTCCTTCTATTGTTCTTCATTGTTTCTTCTTTCTTTCTTTCTTCTTTCTTTCTTATTCTTTCTTCATTCATTCTTCTTTCTTTCTTCTTTCTTTCTTCTTTCATTCTTCTTTCTTTCTTCTTTCTTTCCTCTTTCTTTCTTTCTTTTTTCTTTCTTCTTCTTTCCCTCTTTTTTCTTCTATGTTTCCTTCTTTCTTCTTTCTTTCTTCTTTCTTTCTTTCTTCTTTCTTTCTTTCTTTCTTTCTTTCTTTCTTTCTTTCTCTCTTTCTTTCTTTCTTTCTTTCTTTCTTCTTTCTTTCTTCTGTCTTTCTTATGTCTTTCTTCTCTCTTTCTTCTTGCTTTCTTCTTTGTTTCTTCTTTCCTCTTTCTTTCTTCGTTCTTACTTTCTTCTTTCTTTCTTCTTTCTTCCTTTTTCATTTCTTCTTTTTCTTCTTTCTTCTTTCTTTCTTCTTTCTTTCTTTATTTCTTCTTTCTTTCTTTCTTCTTTCTTCTTTCTTTCTTATTTCTTTCTTTCTTTTTTCTTTCTTCTTTCTTTCTTCTTCCTTCATTCTTTTTTCTTCTATCTTTCTTTCTTTCTTCTTTCTTTCTTCTTTCTTTCTTCTTTCTTCATTCTTTCTTCTTTCTTTCTTCTTTCATTTTTTCTTTCTTTCTTCTTTCTTTCTTCTTTCTTTCTTTCTTCTTTCTTTCTTCCTTCTTTCTTTCTTTCTTCTTTCTTTCTTCTTTCTTCTTTCTCTTTTCTTCTTTCTTTCTTCTCTCTTTCTTCCTTCTTCTTTCTTTCTTCTTTGTTTCTTTCTTCTTTCTTTCTTCTTTCTTTCTTCTTTCTTTCTTCTTTCTTTCTTCTTTCTTTCCTTCTTCTTTCTTTCTTCTTTCTTTCTTCTTTCTTTCTTTCTTCTTTCTTTCTTATTTCTTTCTTCTTCTTTCTTTCTTCATCCTTTCTTCTTTCTTTCTTCTTTCTTCTTTCTTTCTTCTTTCTTTCTTTGTTTTTTCTTTCTTCTTTCTTTCTTCTTCCTTCCTTACTTTTTCTTCTATCTTTCTTTCTTCTTTCTTTCTTCCTCTTTCTTTCTTCTTTCTTTCTTCTTTCTTTCTTCTTTCTTTCTTCTTTCTTTTTTCTTTCTTCTTTCTTTCTTCTTCCGTCCTTCTTTTTTCTTCTATCTTTCTTTCTTTCTTCTTGCTTTCTTTCTTCTTTCTTTCTTCTTTCTTTCTTTCTTTTTTCTTTCTTTCTTCTTTCTTTCTTCTTTCTTTCTTTCTTCTTTCTTTCTTCCTTCTTTCTTTCTTTCTTCTTTCTTTCTTCTTTCTTCTTTCTCTTTTCTTCTTTCTTTCTTCTCTCTTTCTTCCTTCTTCTTTCTTTCTTCTTTGTTTCTTTCTTCTTTCTTTCTTCTTTCTTTCTTCTTTCTTTCTTCTTTCTTTTTTCTTTCTTCTTTCTTTCTTCTTCCGTCCTTCTTTTTTCTTCTATCTTTCTTTCTTTCTTCTTTCTTTCTTTCTTCTTTCTTTCTTTCTTTCTTTCTTTCTTTCTTTCTTTCTCTCTTTCTTTCTTTCTTTCTTTCTTTCTTCTTTCTTTCTTCTGTCTTTCTTATGTCTTTCTTCTTTCTGTCTTCTTGCTTTCAATCTTTCTTCTTTCTTTCTTTCTTCTTTCTTTCTTCTTTTTTTCTTCCTTCTTTCTTTCTTTCTTCTTTCTTTCTTTCTTCTTTCTTTCTTTCTTCTTTCTTCTCTCTTTCTTCTTTCTTTCTTTCTTTCTTCTTTCTTTCTTCTTTCTTTCTGCTTTCTTTCTTTCTTCTTTTTCTTCTTTCTTTCTTCTTTCTTTTTGCTTTCTTTCCTTCTTCTTTCTTTCTTCTTTCTTTCTTCTTTTTCTCTTACTTCTTTATTTCTTCTTTCTTTATTTCTTCTTTCTTTCTTCTTTCTTTCTTCTTTCTTTCTTTCTTCTTCCTTTCTTTCTTCTTTCTTTCTTTCTTCTTTCTTTCTTTCTTCTTTCTTTCTTCTTTCTTTCTCTCTTCGTTCTTCTTTCTTTCTTATTTCTTTCTTCTTTCTTCTTTATTTTTTCTTTCTTACTTCTTTCTTTCTTCTTTCTGTCTTTCTTCTTTCTTTCTTCTTTCTTTCATTCTTCCTTCATTCTTTCTTTCTTCTTTCTTTCTTCTTTCTTTCTTTCTTCTTTCTTTCTTATTTCTTTCTTCTTCCTTTCTTTCTTCTTTCTGTCTTCCTTCTTTCTTTCTTTCTTCTCTCTTTCTTCTTTCTTTCTTTGTTTTTTCTTTCTTCTTTCTTTCTTCTTTCTTTCTTCTTTCTTTCTTTGTTTTTTCTTTCTTCTTTCTTTCTATTTCCTTCCTTCCTTTTTCTTCTATCTTTATTTCTTTCTTCTTTCTTTCTTTCTTCTTTCTGTCTTCTTTCTTTCTTCTTTCTTTCTTCTTTCTTTCTTCTTTCTTTCTTCTTGCTTTCTTCTTTAATTCTTCTTTCTTTCTTCTTTCTTTCTTCTTCCTTCCTTCTTTTTTCTTCTATCTTCTTTCTTTCTTCTTTCTTTCTTCTTTCTTACTTTCTTCTTTCTTTCTTCTTCCTTCCCTCTTTTTTCTTCTATCTTTTTTCTTTCTTCTTTATTCTTTCTTTCTTTCTTTCTTTCTTTCTTTCTTTCTTTCTTTCTTTCTTTCTTTATTCTTTCTTTCTTCTTTCTTACTTTCTTCTTTCTTTCTTCTTTCTTCCTTCTTCATTTCTTCTTTCTTTCTTCTGTATTCTTTCTTTCTTCTTTCTTTCTCATTTCTTTCTTCATTCTTTCTTTCTTCTTTCTTTCTTCTTTCTTTCATGCTTTCTTCTTTCTTTCTTCTTTCTTTCTTCTTTCTTTCTTTCTTCTTTCTTTCTTCTTTCTTTCTTCTTTCTTACTTCTTTCTTAATTCTTTCTTTCTCTCTTCTTTCTTTCTTCTTTCTTTCATTCTTTCTTCTGTCTTTCTGTCTTCTTTTTTCTTTCTTTCTTTCTTCCTTCATTCTTTCTTTCTTTCTTTCTTTCTTCTTTCTTTCTTTCTTTCTTTCCTCTTTCTTTCTTCTTTCTTTCTTCATTCTTTCTTCTTTCTTTCTTCTTTCTTTCTTCTTTCTTTCTTCTGTATTCTTTCTTTCTTCTTTCTTTCTTTATTTCTTCTTTCTTTCTTTCTTCTTTCTTTCTTCTTTCTTCTTTCTTTCTTATTTTTTTTCTTTCTTTTTTCTTTCTTCTTTCTTTCTTCTTCCTTCCTTCTTCTTTCTTATATCTTTCTTTCTTCCTTCTTTCTTTCTTCCTTCTTTCTTCTTTCTTTCTTTCTTTCTTCTTTCTTTCTTCTTTCTTTATTTCTTCTTTCTTTCTTCTTTCTTTCTTTCTTTCTTCTTTATTCTTCTTTCTTCTTTCTTTCTTTCTTGTTTCTTTCTTCTTTCTTTCTTCTTTCTTTCTTCTTTCTTTCTTCTTTCTTTCTGCTTTCTTTCTTTCTTCTTTCTTTCTTCTTTCTTTCTTCTTCCTTTCTTTCTTTTCTTTCTTTCTTCTTTCTTTCTTTCTTCTTTCTTTCTTCTTTCTTTCTTCTTTCTTTCTTTCTTCTTTCTTTCTTTCTTCTTTCTTTCTTCTTTCTTTCTTCTTTCTTCTGTCTTCTTTCTTCGTTCTTCTTTCTTTCTTCTTTCTTTCTTCTTACTTCTTTCTTTCTTTCTTCTTTCTTTCTTCTTTCTTTCTTCTTTCTTTCTTTCTTCTTTTTACTTCTTTCTTTCTTCTTTCTTTCTTACTTCTTTCTTTCTTCCTTCTTTCTTTCTTTCTTCTTTCTTTCTTTCTTCTTTCTTTCTTCTTTCTTTCTTCTTTCTTTCTCTTTCTTCTTTCTTTCTTCTTTCTTTCTTCTTTCTTTCTTTCTTCTTTCTTTCTTCTTTCTTTCTATTATTTCTTCTTTCTTACTTTCTTCTTTCTTTCTTCTTTCTTTCTTCTTTCTTTCTTCTTTCTTTTTTCTTTCTTCTTTCTTTCTTCTTTTTTCTTTCTTCTTTCTTTCTTCTTTCTTTCTATTATTTCTTCTTTCTTTCTTCTTTCTTCTTTCTTTCTTCTTTCTTTCTTTATTTCTTCTTTCTTTCTTCCTTCTTTCTTCTTTCTTTCTTATTTCTTTCTTTCTTTTTTTTCTTCTTTCTTTCTTCTTCCTTCATTCTTTTTCTTCTATCTTTCTTTCTTTCTTCTTTCTTCTCCTTCTTTCTTCTTTCTTCATTCTTCTACTTTCTTTCTTTCTTCTTTCATTTTTCTTTCTTTCTTCTTTCTTTCTTCTTTCTTTCTTCCTTCTTTCTTTCTTCCTTCTTTCTTTCTTTCTTCTTTCTTTCTTCTTTCTTCTTTCTCTTTTCTTCTTTCTTTCTTTTTTCTTTCATTCTTTCTTCTTTCTTTCTTCTTCTTTCTTCTTTCTTACTTCTTTCTTTCTTCTTTCTTACTTTCTTCTTTCTTTCTTCTTTCTTCCTTCTTCATTTCTTCTTTCTTTCTTCTGTATTCTTTCTTTCTTCTTTCTTTCTTTATTTCTTCTTTCTTTCTTTCTTCTTTCTTTCTTCTTTCTTCTTTCTTTCTTATTTCTTTCTTCCTTCTTTCTTTCTTCTTTCTTTCTTTCTTTTTTCTTTCTTCTTTCTTTCTTCTAACTTCCTTCTTTTTTCTTCTGTCTTTCTTTCTTTCTTCTTTCTTTCTTATTTCTTTCTTCTTCTTTCTTTCTTCTTTCTTCCTTCTTTCTTCTTCTTTCTTTCTTTCTTCTTCTTTCATTCTTCTTTCTTTCTTTCTTTCTTCTTTCTTTCCTCTTTCTTTCTTCTTTATTTCTTCCTTCTTCTTTCTTTCTTTCTTGTTTCTTTCTTCCTTCTTTCTTTCTTCTTTCTTTCTTCTTTCTTTCTTCTTTCTTTCTGCTTTCTTTCTTTCTTCTTTCTTTCTTCTTTCTTCTTCTTTTTCTCTTACTTCTTTCTTTTTCTTCTTTCTTTATTTCTTCTTTCTTTCTTCTTTCATTCTTTCTTTCTTCTTTCTTTATTCTTTCTTCTTCTTTCTTTCTTTCTTCTTCCTTCCTTTCTTCTTTCTTTCTTTCTTCTTTCTTTCTTTCTTCTTTCTTTCTTCTTTCTTTCTTTCTTCTTTCTTTCTTCTTTCTTTCTTCTTTCTTCTTTCTTCTGTCTTCCTTCTTCGTTCTTCTTTCTTTCTTCTTTATTTCTTCTTTCTTACTTCTTTCTTTCTTCTTTCTTTCTTTCTTCTTTCTTTCTTCTTTCTTTCTTCTTTCTTTCTTACTTCTTTCTTTCTTCCTTCTTCTTTCTTTCTTCTTTCTTTCTTTCTTCTTTCTTTCTCCTTTCTTTCTTCTTTCTTCTTTCTTTTTTCTCTTTCTTTCTTCTTTCTTTCTTCTTTCTTCTTTCTTTCTTCTTTCTTTCTTTCTTCTTTCTTTCTTATTTCTTTCTTCTTTCTTTCTTACTTCTTTCTTTCTTCCTTCTTTCTTTCTTTCTTCTTTCTTCTTTCTTCTTTCTTTCTTCTTTCTTTCTTCTTTCTTCTTTCTTTTTTCTTCTTTCTTTCTTCTTTCTTTCTTCTTTCTTTCCTCTTTCTTTCTTTCCTTTTCTTTCTTCTTCTTTCCCTCTTTTTTCTTCTATGTTTCTTTCTTTCTTCTTTCTTTCTTCTTTCTTTCTTTCTTCTTTCTTTCTTTCTTTCTTTCTTTCTTTCTTTCTTTCTCTCTTTCTTTCTTTCTTTCTTTCTTCTTTCTTTCTTCTGTCTTTCTTATGTCTTTCTTCTTTCTGTCTTCTTGCTTTCAATCTTTCTTCTTTCTTTCTTTCTTCTTTCTTTCTTCTTTTTTTCTTCCTTCTTCTTTCTTTCTTCTTTCTTTCTTTCTTCTTTCTTTCTTTCTTCTTTCTTCTCTCTTTCTTCTTTCTTTCTTTCTTTCTTCTTTCTTTCTTCTTTCTTTCTGCTTTCTTTCTTTCTTCTTTTTCTTCTTTCTTTCTTCTTTCTTTTTGCTTTCTTTCCTTCTTCTTTCTTTCTTCTTTCTTTCTTCTTTTTCTCTTCTTTATTTCTTCTTTCTTTATTTCTTCTTTCTTTCTTCTTTCTTTCTTCTTTCTTTCTTTCTTCTTCCTTTCTTTCTTCTTTCTTTCTTTCTTCTTTCTTTCTTTCTTCTTTCTTTCTTCTTTCTTTCTCTCTTCGTTCTTCTTTCTTTCTTATTTCTTTCTTCTTTCTTCTTTATTTTTTCTTTCTTACTTCTTTCTTTCTTCTTTCTGTCTTTCTTCTTTCTTTCTTCTTTCTTTCATTCTTCCTTCATTCTTTCTTTCTTCTTTCTTTCTTCTTTCTTTCTTTCTTCTTTCTTTCTTATTTCTTTCTTCTTCCTTTCTTTCTTCTTTCTGTCTTCCTTCTTTCTTTCTTTCTTCTCTCTTTCTTCTTTCTTTCTTTGTTTTTTCTTCTTCTTTCTTTCTTCTTTCTTTCTTCTTTCTTTCTTTGTTTTTTCTTTCTTCTTTCTTTCTATTTCCTTCCTTCCTTTTTCTTCTATCTTTATTTCTTTCTTCTTTCTTTCTTTCTTCTTTCTGTCTTCTTTCTTTCTTCTTTCTTTCTTCTTTCTTTCTTCTTTCTTTCTTCTTGCTTTCTTCTTTAATTCTTCTTTCTTTCTTCTTTCTTTCTTCTTCCTTCCTTCTTTTTTCTCTATCTTTCTTTCTTTCTTCTTTCTTTCTTCTTTCTTACTTTCTTCTTTCTTTCTTCTTTCTTTCTTCTTTCTTTCTTCTTTCTTTCTTTCTTCTTTCTTCTTTCTTTCATTATTCTTTCTTACTTTCTTCTTTCTTTCTTCTTTCTTTCTTCTTTCTTTCTTTCTTCTTTCTTCTTCTTTCTTTCTTCTTTTTTTCTTAATTCTATCTTTCTTCTTTCTTTCTTCATTCTTTCTTTCTTCTTTCTTTCTTTCTCATTCTTTCTTCTTTCTTTCTTCTTTCTTTCTTTCTTCTTTCTTTCTTTCTTCTTTTTTTCTTCTTTCTTTCTTCTTTCTTTCTTCTTTCTTTCCTATTTCTTTCTTCTTTCTTTCTTCCTTCTTTCTTTCTTTCTTCTTTCTTTCTTTCTTCTTTGTTTCTTCTTTCTTTCTTCTTTCTTTCTTCTTTCTCTTTTCTTCTTCTTCTTTCTTCTTTCTTCTTTCTTCTTTCTA